>NC_043000.1:161233741-161303741 GCF_006345805.1 Octopus sinensis | reverse complement strand
CAGGTTGCAAAACCGAAGTCCTGAGTATTCGATGTCACCCACACTCATACACATATGAACATACAAACAAGCGCAGCACATGTTTGGAGGATAATCTTTCTGGTGATAATTACGTTAAAGGGGTATAGCTTTAAACTAGGACTAAGTACAATTTCGTTTGCCGGAAAGGAAGTTCTAAGAAAGAAATGCTCGTAAACTCTGATCGCTCTACGTAAAGACTTCAGCATCTCCATTTTTCTATTACATTGAAAAATGCGAGCAAGAGAAATGATATTCATAAGATTATAAACCTGGAAACGTACATGACAAGTTATTACAATTGAAAAAGTTCAGGACAAGTTATTACATCTGGTAATATACAGAACAAGAAAAGTTTTACTTAAAATATTGCAGCTAACGATAGAATTTTAACAAAATGATGGTACCTTTTTTTTATTATAATGTTATTTTTATAAATTAAAATCAAACAAATTTTAATGTTGAACATTTATCGCTAGCTGCAATATTTCAAGTAAAATTATTCTTATTCTGTACTTTACCAGATATCCTCTACTTTATCTTGTCCTGTACTTTATCTCAAACAAAATGATGCATGTAAGTCGAAAGCCGTAATCCACGAAATTTCAGGCCGTTCATGAGTTCAAAAGTAATTCCCATTCCAAAAGCAAATATGTGAATAGTTCTATGAATCACAATAATATAATTAATTTATGGGAACAGTAACACTGAATTAAAACAGATAATGGGTAATAAGTTTTCTGCGTCTTGTCATGCACACATTATATTGTTTCAGTCATAATATGCGCAGTAACATTTACTTCTGTTTTCTATCAGAGGTTGCGAATTTAGAAGGTAGACGTGTACTTTCAGTTCTCCACATCAGCCAGTAGAAAATTAAGCATCATGATGACAAACGTGAAATGGACCCCTGAAAATTATAGCAGCCTTCTCTCCATTATATAGAATATATTTGGCACAGGAGAATCGTGAACACTAAACTCCAAATTTCGCATCTTCCACATCACAATAGGGAACACGTTTTTTTTTTCATAATCGTGATACCTTAAACTTTAGGCAAAGGAAATTTTCCATTTCCTAAAATTTTAATTAAACACCGTTAATCTAAAAGCACCCGTGACATTCACCAAAACATTTGTATATGACTGTGTGTATGGTCGAGTGTATAATTAATGATATCTGTACACTTCGTGCATGTATTTACAGACGCATGTTTTGCGTAGAATACGTGAGGCTTCACGCAACCGTATGGGAAACACTTTGAATAAAATTATACAGAAATGCCAACCCTTGGATTTGTCCATATATAACAAGTGACTTAATGTAAATTGATTAAATCTATTATATCAAATAAGTATTAGACACTTTTTCACCAGAAACAGGTACCGGTATGCAATATGAAGAAAATGCCTTTTAACAAATAAATTTTAATGTATAATTCTCCATTCTTCATTACACTTACATGCACACGCAATTAGCACGCGCATGCACACACACATACACAAACACATACATAATATACATACACAAACACACATATATATACATAATATACATATATATATACATATACACACACGTATATATATATGTATATATATATATATATATATATATATATATATATATAATATATATATATATACATACATATTTACATACATATATACATATATAGACATAAATATTCATACATAGTTGTGCTTATATATATATATATATATATGTATATATATCCTTATATATATATATACATATATATAAGTATATCTATATATGTGTACGTGTATAGGTATATATATCTTTCATATATTCTTGCCTATGTATATAAATATATATGTTTGTGTGTTTCTATGTGTGTGTGTATGTGTGCGTATACCACAAAATAAAAATATATTCTCAATATTTCATGCAGACATACACACAAGCATTACATTCCAACAGACACATAAACATCGCTAAAAGCATCTGCCATCAACGCCACACATTGCAAGAATAACCCTCCAAACACTTAAACCAAATCAATAATACAATCATACCCGCACTCTAAGACAATAATACCCACGCAGCGTTCATAAGCTGTTCTAAATCTCCGTTTATTTTCTCTGTTTTAATTTAATTAACGTTGCACAATTCATCGCTGTACTGGTCTTCACTGAAATATTAATTTGCGCTTCAATGATTAGTTATCCCATTGCTTGCGTAGCAACATACCTTTGTGTACATCCAAATCAGTGTTCCCCAGATCGAAACAACACATGAAAAGATCATTAAACGAAGGAAAAAAACCAACACACGTAAGTATAGACGTGTACACTGACACAAGCAGGGACACGCTTATAATCTAGTTTGTGTATATATTTATATGTATGTATGTATGTATGTATGTATGTATGTATGTATGTATGTATGTATTTATGTATGTATGTATGTATGTATGTATGTATGTATGTATGTATGTATGTATGTATGTAGGTCTGCATATGTCTGTGTAGGTGTGCATGTATGTGTGTATATATATATTCTGTATTGTAGTTTTTCGGGATGGTATTTTTTTTATTTTGACATATTTTTTAGAAGGATACACAATACTTACAGTATCTTTGCGTTAATTATTATTTAGCTATGTTCATGTAGTATATAATTTTGAAGCTAAAATTTCTTTCTTTTGATTTACACAACGTAAGAAATTACATATAAAACCAATAAATAAGAATGTTAGCCAGTCTACAAGTAAACTAAAGGACCATTGACAAAAATATTCGTTGAATTTTAAATAAATCATAAGCTCTACGTTATGTATAGGGTACTCACCTCCTCAGTCAAAGACTAGCACACAAACACACACGCACACACATACACAGACACACAGACGCACACATGCACACACACACAGACATACACACACGTGGGCATAATATGTATGTATGTCTGTCTAAATAAATATGCATAGATGTATATATATATATGTATAGGCATATGTATGTATATATATATATATATTATATATATATATATATATATATATATATAATATATATATAAACGGCAGTTTGTCTGTGTGTGTTTCTGTGTATCTGTTAGGTTGTACCCTCACCCTGACCACGGCTTTCAACCGATTCTGATGAAACTTGACACACACATAGCCCAATGTCATAATTCAAAACTAACGCAGCGAAAATTTTGAAAAGTTCCCCCAGTTCTGAAAAAAATCGATAAATTCGACATGGGGTCGAGAATCAGAAACCCAAACCACAGACCGTCTAGGGGACGCATCTCCACCTTTTTTAACTCTCAAAAAAAATTTACCATCATTTTTTTTCTATTTTTTTGCTATTTTTTGGCTATAACTCTCTAAAAATGCTTTATAGTTATTTCCCTTACAAACCTGAGCAACGCCGGGCGATACTGCTAGTATATATATATATGTATGTATTTGTATGTGTGTGTACGCACGTAAGTATAGAGATACACACACGCACACGCAAACGCACACACACACACACACACACATCTCACTCACCTCTCATATCATTAAGGTATTTGAGAGAGTGCTGAGATCGCGTATGACTCACTTCCTTGAGAGTCATAATATGCTGAACTCCAACCAGCATGGGTTCCGTAATGGGAGAGATTGCCTGACGCAGCTACTGCATCATTTTGATGACATTTTGAGAGCCTTGGGAGAGGGTTCCAACACTGATGTGATCTACCTTGATTTCAGCAAGGCCTTTGACAGGGTTGATCATAAGATCCTTCTGAGAAAGCTGTCCAATATTGGTGTCACTGGAAAGCTGCTGCAGTGGATCAAGTGCTTCCTGTCTAACAGAACCCAACATGTTGTAGTCGAATGAGTCAAATCCAGCCCAGCCAAAGTCAGCAGTGGTGTCCCACAAGGCACTGTGTGGCCCACTTCTCTTCATCATCTACATAATATTACTGACACCATCAACACAGTAACATCAGAACCTTCGCTGATGATTTTAAGCTCCATAAGGTCATCAATGGCGTGGATGACCGAAGAAGCCTCAGTCAGACCTATTGGCTGTTGTCCAATGGGCGGAAAAGAATAACATGTTGCTAAACGAAGACAAATTCGAACTGATCCACTTTGGAAGGGAGGACGCTCTAAAACTCCCATACTCTCTTCCTTCTTGAGAAATTCTCATGGCATCCAACAACATCAGAGACTTGGGAGTACAGTGGACAACAACATGCTGGGCTACACATATAAGCAGCAAAGTTGACATGGCCCGCAGAATGTGTTCCTGGATTCTCAGAACCTTCCAGTCGAGAGATCCCACACTATTATACTTCTCTTCTCCACTTTTGCCCGACCCCACCTTGAATACTGCTGTCCACTGTGGTCTCCCTACTCAAAACAAAATATTATGAGAATTGAAGCTCCCCAAAGGTCAATCACAAAAGAGAGATGACATGTCAGACCTTGACTACTGGGGTAGACTAGAGAAGCTGAAACTGTATTCACTCCAACGACGCCGTGAACGCTACATTATCTGCATGATGTGGAAAATATTCCATCAGCACTGTCCGAATGATTTGGCATTACCTTCAAATACATCCAAGGCTTGGACCACGTGCCATCGGTCCACAACAAAATCTAAATCGCATCACATAACGACAATACGGCACAACTATTTCACCTCAATTGGACCCGCTCTCTTCAACATTACACCAGGACACGTCAAAAAAAAAAACTGACCACACAAAATTCAAGAAGTCTTTGGACAAATTCCTTCAAAACAGTCTCGGACAAACCACCCAAACCCGGATATGTCTCCGCAAACAATAACTCTCTGATCGAATGGGCCTTGGTGCCCAAATCCTGAATTGAAAGACTTCGCCAGGTGGTGCTATTAAGTTAGACATGACCTGGGCCAATACTGGCCAGAACCTTTCTAAGTTATTCTAAGTTATATATATATATATATATATATATATATATATAGAGAGAGAGAGAGAGAGATAGAGAGATAGACAGATAGATAGACATGATATTAAATTGTATGCAAAGATGTACGACTGCCACTATTGATTATCATAATCTAGTTTGTGTATATATGTATATCTGTATGTATGTATGTACGTCTGCATATGTCTGTGTAGATGTGCATGTATGTGTGTGTGTATATATATATTCTGTATTGCAATTTTTCCTGATGGTATTTTTTTATATTTTGACAAATTTTTTACCCAATATATATTCAGTCTTCTCTCATATATTACCGTTCTTATTCTAACTCATGTCCATTGTCCGGAAATCTTTCGTCACACATGTGTGACTTCTTAGAATGGAATAAGCAGAGCAGGAGCACACACGAGGAAGGACAATGTGCATGAAGAGGTCACAAATGTGACACAAAAGATTTCCGGACAATGGACACGAGTTAGAATGAGAACAGTAATAAACGAGTGAAGAACGAATATATATAGTGTGTGTGTATTTGGCAGAAAAAACCCTTCCAAAATGACCATCCCAAAATACAACAATATCTGTTTCAACATGCAGCTTCACATCAGGCATCTTGCAACACAAATTGACAAACATGTGTGTGTGTATAGTGTATATAGTGTATATATATATATATAATGGAACAAAAACGCAAGAGATGACAATAAAACATTCGGCCAGATAGATGATACAAAGGCGGACAGGAGAAACAATAATTAGAAGGACAGAAAAAAAAAGATGGGTCATTTGTGGACTTCTTTCCTCAGTCATATATACCAGAAGTCCTTACTGTTTTGGGCAGTTACACTTGGGACCGTTTGATCTGGTTCCCCGCAAAAAAAGTCGAAGTTAAAATGATTAGACATATATATTATATATATATATATATATATATATATAATATATATATATATATTCTGTAACTTGTTTCAATCAATCGATGGCGGGGGAACAAACATAGACACAAATACACATATAGATACGTATGCATACACAGACATAGACACACACACACACACACACACACACACACATACGAGGAGACGGTACAAAATTTATCCGTACTTTCGCCATAATATATTTTTATGATTGTCTCAGTGCCTTCTGCGCATTTGTGCTTACATTTGGTACTATTGTGTTTATGTGATCAAAGTTTGAACCTGATCGCGGAATTTTTCTTTCTGGTTTTACGATGCAAGCATGGCCGCTCCACTAGCAATTTGCGCCAAAATTTCTACACCCGGAGAATACCAAGAATTAAACCGATGCCCTTACGACAGTACAGTTACTTGTACTACTTCTTCTGACCTCGAAGTTCAGAGGCGAATACTGTCTCCTACAAAGTCTTTTGGGTCTCTTGAGAAGCGTGTATGGAGCAGGCCTTGTTGCTCACATGCGAGTCTGCCAGAGATGTTACCGAAGAAGAAAGTTGACAGCGACACTTATGCAAAGACTTATACTTACACAGACACATACACTTATGCAAACACTTGTACTTACACAGACACACACACACACACAAACATACACACAAATATACACACATACACACACACACATTATAAACTATGCATACTGACTTGTATGTATTTATTTATACAATTTTGGGTAATATGTGTGCATTCATTCACTGCATAAACGGAAGAAAATAACTCAACATATTTAATAATTATTTATTCATTTGAGGCTGATGAACCACTCCTTTGTTCGCGCGAATTGAAATGTTGCTGGCATTCTCACTTGAAGAAATATCCTGCAAGCAGAGAAGGGATTCGTGTATTTCATACACCCAAAAGACTTCACGCACACACGCATATACAAACATACATGTAAAAGTATATAGAAGTGGGTGTGGTAAGAAGTTTCACTCCCAAGCACATGCAATTCGATTGCGTGGTAAATGAGGCGTCGGTTCGGGCATAGCCTTGTCAGTAGATTTGGTAGAAAGAAACTGCAAAAAGCCCATCGTATATGTGCGTGTGTGTGCGCATGCAAAAGTGTATCCGTGTGTCATTGCCCCCCCCCTCTCTCTCTCTCTCTCTCTCTCTCTCTCTGTATGTATGTATGTATGCCTGCATGTTTATATGTATGTAGGTATGTGTATATATGTGAGTGTGTGTATGTTTATGTATAAATTGCAGAGATGCCTGGCCTTGCTCGGGATTAAAATGACATAGTTTTTGTTATTATTTTACTGCTTTCAGTCATGCGACAGCGGCCATACTGGAGCAGCACCGTTGGTCGAACTAATCAACCACAAGATTTATTCTTTGTAAGCTTAGTACTTATTATATCAGTGTTTTGCCGAACCTCTAGGTTATGAGAATGTAAACATAAAAATCTTTTGTCAAGCAATGTTGAGTGTACAAACACTCACAAATACACAAGTATATACATATATAGGACTGTTTTCGTTCAGTTTCCATGTGCGAAATCCACTCACAAGGCTTTGGTCGTTCGAGACTCTAAGATATATATATATATATTTTTCAAAAGTCCTCGTTTTGGCGCGCTAAATTACCAGAAAAGAATATTGCAGAAAATAATTTACTGCAGTGGCTTTTGCCGGTTAGAAACGTATTAATTTGAATTTAAATTTAAAGTGAGGGTGAGAAATTGGATATTAACTTAATTAACAGCAAATTAACACCAGTGGTCTAGCATATTAAATCTGAAGGATTCAGTAAATTGTATTATATACATATGAGAGGGATGACCACTATGTGGACAACCCTTATGCTAGAAGTAGATCCGCTATGGTCTTACCACTAAGAAATGTTCTCAAAAAAAATATACCAAAAACTAGAGCGTAAGGGAGTAAGACAAATGAAAGGTAACCAAAATATAGATTATTCACATACATGTTTCACTATTAATAGATTACATAATTTAACTAACGCGATTTGTCCGTGTGACCGTCCATACAAATATAATTTGCAGAAATATATACGAGGATGTCTGCATGAAGTCAGATCTGTATATAGTTCTACCTATTACACTTGCGGTTATTTTTCAAAAGTTCTCGTTTTGGCGCGGACAAATTGCGTTAGTAACATTACGTAATTTGTTAATAGTGAAACATGTAAGTTAATAATCTATATTTTTGGTACTTTTCATTTGTCTTGCTCGCTTACGTTTTGGTGTTTGCTAAATTTTTCTTGAGAATATATCTTAATGGAAAGATCGTAGCGGATCTACTTCTAGCATAAGGGTTGTCCACATAGTGGTCATTCCTCTCATATGGATATATATATATACACTTAAATGTACATACATAAATATATGTAGTTAAATATATATATAGACACATATATACATACATACATACATACATACATATATATATATATATATATATATATATATATATATATATATATATATATATATATATAATATATATATATATATATATATATATACAACTAGATATACACACAATATATATAAATACGCTGTGAAAATAATAGAAAGGAAAGTAAAATATATATGCAAAGTGAAACCTATTAAAAATGAAAGCATTATCGTACGTTGTAACAGAGATGCTACTGTTTCAATTTTGATACATAATACTGAAATAATGTAAGATATAAGAGATAGCTCTGGGCTCGTATTAGACAAGAGGGTGAAGATTTGTTTGGCGCATGACACTGCATGGCTCATAGGTAAGGCATGTGTAAAATCTGAATGAAATTGATTGGTTAGTTCTCGAGTTATAGCGATGCACACATACAGCCACAATCTTCAGTTACATATGCTTAGATATATACATAACATATATGTAATAAATATATATATATATATATATATATGCATGTATGTATGTATGTGTATATGTGCATATTGATATATATATATATATATATATATATATCATTAGCTTCAAGGTTCATCCAAGACTGGGACCACGGGCCGTACGTCCCCTGCCCAATAAAGGATCACACCATATATGTACACTGCAACATAATTTCTTTTCCTCAACAGGCTCTGCCCTATTTAACATTGTCCCGAAAGAGATCAAAGAGGAAAAGGATCCCATCAACTTTAAACGGAGTCTGGATAGATTCCTTCAAGTAATACCAGATAAGCCACCCATAATTTGATACAACTCACCCAACAAAAACTCGCTACTTGAATGGACCATAAACAAAACTTGACTTAAACATGATTTAGATAATCCTATCAGGTGGTGCTATTAAGTTAGACATGGCCTGGACCAATCTTTGGTCGAAACATATCTAAGTTTATCTAAGTTTATATCAGATCATCCTATGAGTTCTATCCTAATTTTGAATAAAGAAAACAACAATCAAATGTTATATTTAATTGAAATTTAATCAGCAGTGTAGTTTTTCTGATTATCTATGATTTCCTTCCATCTATTTACAAGCTTTGTAACCCCATCAATGTAAAACTCTTTTGGTTTCAAAGCGAAAAACTCTGAAATATCAGTTTCGACCTCCTCCTGGCTGCCGAAAGTTATGTCCCCCAAATGATTCTGTAAACTACGAAACAAATGGTAGTCTGAAGGCTCAAGTTCGGGAGAATAAGCTGGATGAGGAATCTTTTCGCCACCAAGCTTTTAGATCTCCTGTGATGTGGTCTTTGCATTGTTGGGTCGCGCATTGTCCTGATGAAGCATCGCTCTTTTTCGATTCACTAAGGCTGGTCTTTTTTCTTCAAAACTTCTTTCAAATGCTCTAATTGCTGATAATAAACTTGAGCTTTGACTGTTGCATTAGGTAGTAACAATTCAAAGTGAATTACTCCTTTGCAATCCCACTAGACAGAGAGAAGAACCTTTTTCTCATGAAGTTCCCTTTTCCGTTGTGGTTGAGCTTTTTTCCTTTTACCAAGCCACAGTTTACGACGTTTAACATTTCCATAGAAGATTCATTTTTCTTCACCAGTCACACGTCTATCCAAAATGAGTGAAATGAATTTGCTAGAATGGAGAGAAGAGCAGATGTCAACTCAGGATTTGTGGTTGATTTCGGACAGTTCATGATGCACCCATTTTCCAAGTCTTGGAATCTTTCCAAGTTGTTGAAGATGACGATGAACAGTTGTATGGTTTTATCTAAGCTTTATTGCCAATTCTTCAACTGATAATGCAGGATTTTCTTCAAGTAATGCCTCAAGGAGCTTATCATCAAGCTCAACTGGACGTTCTGTTCGATCTTTATGTTTAAGGCTGAAATCTCCATTTGTGAATTTTGCAAAACGTCTTCTCCATGTTCTTTTATTCAAGCATTCTTTCTTATAAACTGAGTGTATGTTTCGAGTCGCTTCGTCTGCAGACTTTCCCTTTTTGTACTCATAAAGCATTATGTGCCTCAAATGCTCTTTGGATACTTCCATGTTAGAAAGGATTTTAATCAAAGAAATTTGAATTCTATTATTCTGTAAAATGATATCTAATTAGTTTAAATGTACACAAATGCATAGAAATAATTTTTAATTCCATTAGACATTCTAAAATACTATTAAATTTTATTCAATTTGAAAAAAGGTAGTATCGGACAGAACGTATGGGATGACCTGATATATACATACATACATATATATATATATTATATATATATATATATATATATATATATATATATATATATATATATGTATATATATATATATATATATATACATATATATATACGTGAATAGATATATATTTTCTAATTCTCAGACACAGATAAATTTATATGCTTATGTCTTATTGCTAAATTGCCTATGGAGTCACATACACAAATAATTATATCTATATACACATGAGCAGTTATTTTTAGCCCGTGTGTTTTAGGTGTGTATCTATATATATATTTCTTTGCTACCCACAAGGGGCTAAACACAGAGGGGACAAACAAGGACAGACAAACGGAGTAAGTCGATGATATCGACCCCAGTGCGTAACTGGTACTTAATTTATCGACCCCGAAAGGATGAAAGGCAAAGTCGTCCTCGGCAGAATTTGAACTCAGAACGTAGCGGCAGACGAAATGCTGCTAAGCATTTCGCTCGGCGCGCTAACGTTTCTGCCAGCTCGCCGCCTATATCTATATATATATAACATCCACCCCTCTCCTCTCTCCCTCTCTAACTAACCTCCTCCCACCCACCTCTCCTCTCTTGTTCCGACTCCTACTTCTCTTCACTCCTACTCTCCTTCTTTCTTCTCTTCGCTCCTACCCATCTACTCCCTTTCCCCTCTCCCTTCATCGTCACCCTTCCCTCGTATCCTCACCCCTACACAATCCAACCCCACTTCCCTGTCCATCCTATCTCACCCTACCCCATCTCTTACACACACGCACACAAGACCACCAGCCTCTTCCACACGCACATACATGCTCTCTTATACACACGCATGCGCATCTTAATTTTGGGATCACCACTACTTTATTATCTTCCTTTCTTCCTAGCACTCCTGTTTGACTCCTATGTCCGGCATTCACCATGATAGATCGTTGGTCACTACACATTGTTTCTTTTTTCTCCTTGTTTCTTTCTGTGTTCATTTCTGTGGAAAAGACTTTTTCACTTCCCGAGCGTTAAACTAATACATCTCTTTGTTGTCTACACCACCTGCCTTCGTCTTGTTTTCTCGTGAATTCTCCATATATATATATATATATATATATATATATATATATATATATATATATGTATATATGTATGTATGTATGTATGTAATCATATATGTATGTATATATATATATATATATATATAATATATATATATATATATATAGAGAGAGAGAGAGAGAGAGAGAGATAGATAGATAGATAGATAGATAGATAGATACATACATACATACATACATACATATAGATAGATAGATACATATATATATACACAGAATGAAAGAGAGAGAGAGAGAGGGGAGAATGGGAAGAGAGATATTTGCTTAATTTACATTGTGTGATATCCGTTTGTGTTATTGGAAATGAGTAAATTTTTATAAATCTGAAACACTAATTTGTTTAGACCTCTTTTCCTTTTATTAACGTGGAGCTAAGGGCAAAACGTTATACACGTTTATTGTTGTGCTTTTATATGTAGCGGTTTAGAGGAGACATAATATAAGAAATTAAGGTTAATGGCTGGTAATTGAATGAATACTAATAAATTACTCTTAAAATTTAGAAAACAACATTCCATTGCTCGCTTCGTTGCTTGTTTCTATTAAACTATGCTAAACAATTAAAAACAGACGTAAATTCTATTATCAGTATCATTAGGACAAACGCGCGCTGGATAGCAGAAATATTAAAGCACAAAAAGTTTGAAAATGTGATTTTGGATTTCATCCCTTTAGGTTTCTCTTATAATCCCGTCGGAATCGATTATGCTTTTTATCGTTTGAAATTCAATAAAATAAAAATCTCTAAAATGGTAGGATGGATTATATAGATCCCTCGTTTCATCCATTATTAATTGCTTATCGTAGAATGCTATTATTTTGCAGTCGAAAATGTTTGTACAATTTTGAACACAATATTTGGCGATAATGAGTGAGATATAAATTTTGAGTTCAAATCCCGTTGAGATTTATTAATTCGTGGGTCGATAATTAGCAGCACTATTAGAAATCAATATCACCTCTACGTGAGATAACCATAACTTCTACAAAAAGACCGTCACATAACGCTATCAAAACCTCTCCCATTAAAACTATTAATAACAACAGTATCATCACAATTACGACTGCCATGAATATTTGAAGTATTACTAATGGCCATTAAAATTCCACCAAAAACACCACCATCATCAACCATAAACCTGATTCAAAACTCGACGTGTTTTCAGAGCTCCTGAATATTTTGTCTCTCTATATGTGGTCAGAAAGAACAATGTCTCTAAACAATGCCAGTTATCATGGCTCTGTGTTGCATTGAACTGAGAACATGAATGTGAAAGTTGTAAAAGTTACAAATCAATAGCTGAGCAAAATGCCATTTTCACATTTATCGTTAACATTTATTCTCCGACTTCATCACATATATGTAGGCTTGTGGTTCTGACACACTTCTGGTGTAAGCTTTCAAAATCCCAGAAAGGCAGAAGGGAAAAAAATTAAACATTTGTATTCAATATTCAAGACGTGAGAAGGTAATTTGTTTTTAGTCTATATCCCATCCGTATTCTGAAAAGCATCATTTACAAAGGTAGTAAGAAACCAAAAGTGCTATCAGTTTGATATACTAACAATACCACATCGTAAGACCATAGAATGTGAAGTCAATTATTACAATTATCTATCATATACATAATGGCGCACGTGCAGAAATTATATAGCTGTATCACTCACTTGTATACAGTTCCATAATTTATAGGAATTCATTGTTTTGACATAACAACCAATCCTTCTCTCCTCCACCGGTTTTTACATCTGATTTTTAACCTCAACAAATATTCTACGAGTACAATAATTAACAGCCTAAGACATTACGTTATAACTAATGCATTTCGTTTCCCAACCCTTGAAAAGGAATCTGGCTAGAATGAAAGTATGGTGAAGTTCTTCGGATTTACTGTATTTCCTTGCATCTGTCCTGTCCTGGAGGCTACAAAAGCTAATGGCCTCTGTTAGTAATTTTCTCATGAAAATGATTTTACAAAAGCTTTCGATTCAGTCTGTAAGTGTTTTGCATGACTCTAAATGATATCTCGTATTAGTGGCTGAGAAAACTACTTTTCAATATACTAAACAGATTCTCGATTGAGTAACGAACACTCAAAAATGCATCTTTCTTTGAAGGTTACGTCTTTTCAGGAATTGTTTCCAGTATGCACTTACATAGTGTTTGTGTATGTATGTGGGTGTGTGAATGTGTATGTGTGTGTGTGTGTGTGAGTGCGTGTCTGTGTATGTGTTCCCATGGCACCTATGCACATGTAATATCATATCCTAACATTGCATTAACATTCTATTCCCACATATGTCAACACACATTGCGCATATATGCATGCTTAAACCATAACGTTTGTTTCACAAGAGCAACCTAAATAACGGCACGAAATGAAATGACAATCGCCTTATGAATCACAATCACCTAATATTCTCAATTTTGCTGATAAGCAAATGTAAGGACATAGAGTAGCGTCACCTAAATCAATATCTCATTTACACATAGAAACGTATGTACATACGCATTCATACTCAGGCAAACAAAACACATACTGATAGGCACATAAAATATAATATAAGACAGAACTTATCACTGTGACATATAACATCTCGAAAAGCCTTACATTACACAAATATTTGCATAATAGCGAAATCAAAATGATAATTTATAATATTACAGTCAATAATCGTGATAATATATCCATTCATTCTGAATAGTTCAGGCTGATTCGAACGTGAATATGCTGTTCGCTGTTGGTTTTCGTCATCGGAGCAACAACAACCATCAGCAATTTCACGTTCGAAAATCTCAGAACGTACTGAGATTGAATAGAAACGTTACTGTTTTAATACTTGCTGTTCGACAAGCACTGCATTAATTATTATCAACTTGGAAGTCGCCAACACGCACCAGGAAATTATCTATTTGGTGCTTTCTATAAACATGACTCAGTATTTAAGTTTGAGTTTTGTTTTAGTGACTTGTTTCACTGTGGAGACACACAGTGAGGTCGGAACACTACAGTCTTCCTAAGTCTTCTAAAATTAATGAATCGCATTCGTTATGAACGAATATCAACTAAAAAGAAGGCGGGATTCTCCAGCAACAAAATACAAAAGGGATCAGTATATTCACGTTTGAATCTATCAGAACGTATTGAGAGTGAATAGATACTTTGCAGTCTTGATTCTCGATACTCATGAGCAATAATTGCAAGTTTTGCAGAACAAAAGAAAAGCTATATGACACAAATGTACCAACACAATATGATCCGAGTCAACGAGGGGCTATCTATATGGGCATTTATCCTACTAGAAATAGCGGCAATATCTCTTCGAAATTTATTTCTACCATTTTAAGAAGGCACATACATGGACAACATAGTTTCTGATATACGGAAGGACTGCAAAGTTTCTGACAAAATGTTTGAGTGAGTAGATCTTATGTGGGACTGAAACCAGTACGATTCAATTATGTAACCGTATTAGGTTTGTTTGAACATCAAGTGTCTTAAAAATGTCTTAATCTAAATGCTCAAAACTATGCTGTCTTCATATGTCAAAATTATAATTCATTAGCATAAAACTTGAAATATTAAAGTGAAAAGTCACTTCGAAATAAAATTCATTAAAAAAACAATATTTTCGTTCGTATTCAAAAATATGACCTATGCTTTCCAGTGCTGCTCAGAAAAAATACTGAATGCATTAGTTACATTTCTCATTGCAAGTTTATTTTTGCTCTCAAGTTTTCTTAGCTTCTAGAATTTCTTTTATTATACAGATATCTATTGTCTCCATGGCCCAGATATTTGACATTTCTGAGCGTTTTCTTTTTCTTGATGTTTTATGCGTTTTTGCAATATGTACGTGTTTTAAGAATATGTGCTGTCCCTGTTTGCTTTTATCACGGCTAAAATTGCATTTCGTAAACTAAAAGATCCTTATAAGCTATGTCAATAATATAATTAGGTACTACTCTCGCTTATATTGCCACGGATTTCAATTTAATTTTGCTTGACATTGTGACTCGTGCGATGTTAAAATATTGGATACAGAAGTATAGCTCTGAGGAAACTAGTGGGGGTCACGTATACAAATCTGGTTTAACAATAACCGAAAAACTACTTTCGGTGTTCTCTGAAGACAAGACAATTCTAATTTACTATCAAAGTCTTTCGTCAGATAAATAATGCTGAAAATCTACCCGAAAAAATATGACTTTAAATAGCAAATTTGAATGTGAACTTTTAGCTATTGAGTACTTTAAGAGCTAGTAAAGTAATTACGCTCTCATAAGTAATTACGAACCAATTACTACTGTTTCGGCTCTTTTGCTGATCTTGTAGTAGTTGCAACGTTAAAGATTGCTTATCACATCTCAAAATTGTAAATTGAGTTCGTGAGTCATCGAACCTGAAGCAGTGGAGGAGTAATGACAAGACCGCACTCCATTTGTGTCATATCTTGCAGACGTAAGAGTATACAATATGTAAAAACACTTACTATCTCATGATAGCATGTGCAAAAACTGCGCGCCTTTTCTTTTGCGAACAAGTCACAGTTGCTTCGTGAAATGAAAGGAAGCTTTAAACTAGACGTTGCTTGCAGTATTGTAGCGTTGCAAAGTGCACCAGTTACAACAACTGCATTTTAAGGTGCCATCGCCCATAGCGATCTATGGTATTGTAGGAAGTACTGCAAAATTTCAGTATAGTACCTCTTTGGTAAATAAGTTGATCTCGGGCAATCTGTTAAAATTAAAGTATTTACAACTTGGAAGAACGATTGTATCTCCTGAAAAGCTCATAAAAACTCTTATTTTTACTATACGAGTCTGTGTATGTGTGCGTGCATGTATATATAGATATATATTGAATTGCAAAATATGCGTTAAAATGTAAGACGAAAATACCTCTAGAAATATAGGAAAAGTAAATTTAACGCAGACACACCAAATATAACAAGATACACCAATGCAGTAAACCGAAAAGTATTTGTGTATTCTTAAATCTCTAAAATGGTTCTCACCTGATGTAATTATTTCATAGGAATGATATATAGGAAATTTATATTTATTTTCATGTAGATAATATGTTGACTCCTGGGTATAGTAGTAAAAGTTGTCGAAAATATCTTTACTTTTGGTGTCAGTAACTATTTTTTTAAAGCAGTTCTTAAAACGTTGCAATTTCACTTGAAGCATTAAGGCAGTATACTGGCAGAAGGGTTACCTCTCCGAGAAAACGTGATTAGCGGTATTTTTTCAGATTTTAAGTTTGAGTTCAAACGCTGCCGGGATTGATTTTGCTTTTCATTCTTTCGGAATCGACAAAATAAGTTCCAATGGATAAAATAAGTAGTAGTTGAGCACTAGCGTCGATTTAATCGACTTGCCTCTCCCCTGAAATTGCTTTGTGCCAATACTTGAAACCAATATTATAGAGAGACAAGGCGCCAAGTTGACACAGTCGTTAGCATGCCGGACAAAATGTCACTGAGGTGGGATTTGCCTTTCATTTTTCAGGGTCGATGAAAAAATATTAGACGATCACTTGGTCGATATAATTGACTTATCACTCTCCCAAAATTGCTGGCATTGTACCAAACTTTGAAGATGCTATTACTTGAAGCTTTCTTACAACTGAGTCATAAATGTCGGAATCATTGAATAAAAATATATTTTCCCCATAACGGTAAATAGAAAATATATGTGATTTGTCCCACAGATTGCCATTGGTGAGTTCAAAATATCTGATACTGAAATCAAATAAAAGTGTCTACGATGTTATGCTAATGAATGTACAATTTCTATTCCACTCTCCCAAGCTGATCAGAAATTTCTATAGACTACAAGGTGAGTAAAATTATTTACTACTGCTACTACTACTACTACTACTACTACTACTATTACCAATGCTGCTGCTGCTGCTGCTACTACTACTACTACTACTACTATTACCAATGCTGCTGCTACTACTACTACTACTACTACTACTACTACTACTACTACTACCACCACCACCACCACAATACTACTACTACTACCGCTGCTGCTTCTGCTGCTGCTACTACTACTACTACCACCGCCACCACAATACTACTACTACTACTACTACCGCTGCTGCTTCTGCTGCTGCTACTACTACCACCACAATACTACTACTACTACTACTACTACTACTACCGCTGCTGCTGCTACTACCACTACTACCACCACCACAATACTACTACTCCTACCGCTGCTGCTTCTGCTGCTGCTACTACTACTACCACCACCACCACAATACTACTGCTACTACCGCTGCTGCTTCTGCTGCTGCTACTACTACTACTACTACTGCTGTTACTACTACTACTACTACAGCTACTACCACACACACAGGCACATACACACACAGGCACACACACACACACACACACACATACATACACATATATGACGGACCCTCCCGTAAAAGACGACGTAGAGCATTTCGCTTTTGCCAGACGACCTGCACAAATGATTTGTTTATAGTGACAGAAATGCTCGTGCTTCACATTAGCCCACATTCTCCATCAAGTCGTGATGAAGTGTTTTGCTCAAGAGCACAACGCACCACCCGGTCAAGGACATGAAATCACGATCTACCGACCACGAGTGCAAGACCCTAACCACTTTAGTCATGCGCCCTCACACACACATACACAGACACACACGCACAGATATACACACACACATATATGTATATATATACGATCGTCACTAACTGTGACTGAGGGCGTTGAATAGCACCTGTATTGCAAGAAATAAGAGTTAAAACTCTTAATGCTGTATGAAGAGCACAATATGTATTCACTGACAAGGGAGATAAACGAAGCTAAGATCTCTGAGCTACATTAGTTTCGTCTATCAGTCGTAGACTCGTCAGTATTGACTACTCCGTCGCTCGGAGAGTTTGTCTACATCGATTTGTTAGTATATATATGTACCATATAAATTCATGGCTGATTTAGCGAAATCATAATGTGTGTATTGAAAATTAATATAAACAGCTAGGCGCAATAGAAGACCATATGTAGTTCACTTTTTAAGTAGGACATACTTTACTACAAATAGCCTACATTCGAATACATGGACTATGGACTATAGTGTACAGAATGTTCTCAATTAGGCTACAATAGAACAGTTCTTGTAAGATTGTTTTCCATTGCACATACTTATTAGAAGTTTACAGCAATCAAATAACTTTTCAAAGTTGAAAGGAACTTAGAATGTATTGTAGGTATAGGAAGTGATATGGTGACACGAACATAACTATCAATAAGAACATCACTTTAACTCTAAAGGTGTACAGGTATAGTTAGAACGTACAGTTGGAAGTAATGATATCAGAGTTAAACTGACGAGGGTGCAGTTTGCTTGTAACTGTCCCTCTGCATTTAAATTGAATGTGTAGGCAATTCAGTTTTCTATTTTCTGTATTAGACTCTTACAGCAAACTCACATTGGATTTAAGTTATGTCTCTGAACAAAATCGCGAATGTATGAAGTTCTCTAATTCCAGTCATTGTTACAGACATACTACATCACGTTCTATCTTGTAGATTGCAGTTGATAAGGTCAAACATTTAACCCTAAACATTCTGCTTTTTATTTATAGTATGGCTTTTCTCTGCAGCTATAAGTTGTGATATTTTATATTACTGATTAAACTGAAATTAGCACCCAAAAAAACCTTATGATAGACCATTTGGTGTAGAGTTTAGATAAAGAAGAATAGAGAAGATTGAGTTGAATTTGCTATTAATGTTGTCTGCTCTAACAAAAAAAAAATGTCTAAAAAATGTCATATTGACAAACAGAAATACTTGTAACATGAACTTCAAGGTCTTCCTCATTTTAACGACTATGACCTTGTTCGAGGAGTCACTAGCCTATATTCAGGTCATCCTGATAACACAATCGTCTCTTCATATTTTAGGAGGGTTAATTAAACGTTGTTTTATCTCAGTGACCGTATCAGTATTATCGAGTTGACCGTTGGTAGCACAATTGATACAAACAGAATAAATCGAAAACATATAAACATGTCGTTCATACTCTAATGCAAGGTGCACAAATGTATGCATATCTGATAAGATATTATTATTCCAACACTAATATGACTTCACATAGTGCTTAAACGGCAAGAATACACACATACATACATACAGACAGACAGATACAGAAAGCTGTATTGATAGATATAGTTATATACGAGGCGCGCTCAAAGAGTGTCCGCGTAATGGAAGTTATTTTCTACATTTCACAAGTTTATTTACTCACCTTCATAATAATCCCATTGAGAGTTTACATGCTTCTCCCCACAGTCCTGGCACTTCTGGCAACACCTCTGGAACTCATTCACTGAAATGCTATGGAGCTTCACCGTCGTTTTTCTCATTTTCCTCCCGTGGCTGAAATCGCTTCCCTTTCAGTGTTTCTTTCACTGTCGAGCAAGTGGTGTGTTGTTCTTGACCAGGAAAGTTTGGATTATGTGGGTGGAAGAGCGGGTGCATTGTCGTGGTGAAGTTGCCATTTCTTCGCTGCCCATATGTCTGGACCGCTTTCGACACAAAACACCACGAAGGCGACGTATAACCTCCATGTAGTATTCCTTAATGATTTTTTGGTCGAAGAAATAGGTCAACATTACCTTCAAATTGCTGTTTTGGGCCTTGGTGATGTTTCTATTGGGATGAGTGGAACTTGTCTCATAAGCCCTTGTCTCATCACCAGTGATGATAATCTTCATTGAAGTGTTAACCTACGAGGTGCATTCCTAAAGATTTGAGACATATCTTTTTTTAGGAGAGGCAATTACATCTATCTTAGATTTTTGTAATAATAATATATTATGTTTATACCTCCAATAAGCTTATCCATCAAGTTTTCTTATTCCAGATTGAAGGAGACGGCTGTAACAATACTTTGAACACATCTTATTAAACACTGCTTTTTACAGATGACTAGTTTGCGGAATGCAGTTGTGATGTTCGGAATTTCCCTATGCAGTAAATTTTTGTGCTAAACTTGGCAAAACGTTTCAGAAACTAATGAAATGCTCCAGGCTTCTTATGGATTACATTTTTTGACTGACACAAGTTGTTCAAGGATGGTAGAGAAAAAGAGGTGAGAGATGATGAGAAGTGTTGGATGGTGACGTTTGAGAAAATTCGTAATTTTCTGGGTGAAGACCGTCGTGTGTCTTTAAAGATAATAAGGATACAGTTTGGCCTTGTTGTGGTAACTGCGCACAGAATTATTCATGAAGTTCTGAGCATGCGCAACATTTGTGCAAAGTTTATACTCAGTGTGTTCAGTGACACGCAACCAGATAGCCAACTACCTGACAGAGATGGGTATCAACACTATCCTTTACCCTCAACATTCTAGGCCACTCTCCCTGTGACATTTGGTTGTTCCCCAGGCTGAAGGCGGACCTAAGGGAAAGTCATTCTAAAGATGAAAGATGCAATGACTAGAGTCTTGAACACTTTCACCTCGGACGATTTCCACGAGGCCTTGACGAAGTGGCTGGTGCACTACAATAAGTGTACTGAAGTCAAAGTGTACTTTGAAGAAGATTGTGTACTTTGAATTTAATAAAACACTCCTCTGACAAATCCTGAAAACTTCTGGAATGCACCTTGTATATATAGGAAATTCTCTGTAGATAGCAATAAAAACAAACTCTACCAAAAGTAAAATTTAGCATCAATATAACAATAAGAAACAAAGCGTATATTATGCAATCGTAAAGCTTCAATATAGCCAGGGTAAATCAAATATAGCAATGATAATATAGCAATAATACAATTCACAAAGAATATGTTTTCTTTCTGAAATTTACTAAAATTAAACACCTAAACTAGAAAAAGCTACGTTGAAAACAAACATACAGTGAAAATATACGCGAGAAAAGTTTTCCGTCCTTCAGTCCTTTATTAAATTATGAATAGCAATACACAAATACAACATACTACAGAAGTAGAACATAGCAAAATAATTACCTCAAAACAAAGAGCGTCTAAGAATCTGCTATTATGAAAATAGTGCTAACCGTTCTTTGAACAAAACAAATAATTTGACTTCAACCCAAAACGATTTTACCAAGAACTAGCTAAGAACAAAACAGAAATTAATCTGGTTTCGATACCGAGATAACTATGTTTTATAACAACTGTACAGAAAGGGATATGGAGTATAAAAATCAGGAATGCAAAGATAACAGGTGCTATTGCAGAACAAATCTGAAACTCTTGTAGTATGTAATATGGGCAACTAAAATTACTTTCAAAGGTAGAACTTTCAAAAGATGTTGTTGAATTATCTAAACGCTATCCAAAAAGTACTCGCTAAGTTTGGAGCGATCTACTGAAATCCTCTCAGCGGTTCACGACGGAATACAAGATATCTACACAATGCTGCAGAAACACCAAAACTTAAATCGTGCATCGATACAAGCTACACAAATTGTCGATACAGGCTACATAAATACATTAGACAATTTGATGCTGTACGGACATATGAATGCAGAGATCAATCACTGAAAAAACAGAACCATAATAAAAAAGCGAAAGATGAGAAAATATTTTAGCATACATTGGATTAATTACCGGAAGCAATTTGGCGGTGTATTCTAGTAGTGTATTGGGTTGGCAACTAAGTTCCCACCGTTTCCATAAATTAAATTTTTTTACAGGGTTTAATATAGAATAGCAACTAATTAATCAGTAATGTATTCACCCTTGTTGTTTACAACTTCTTCCCAACGTTCAACAAGATTTTCAATACCTCGTTGGTAGAAATCACCCGATTTCGACTCGAAAAATTGATCCAACCAAGCTCTCAATTCTGCATCAGTATTGACCGAAACTCCGCGCATAACATATGAAAGAGATCGAAAGAGGTGGAAATCCGTTGGTGCCAAATCAGGAGAGTACGGCGGATGTGGCAGCACTTCTCAGCTATGCATTTGAATGGCTTCCTCGGTCATATTGGCGATATGAGGGCGGGCGTTGTCGTGCAGCAGAAGAACTCCATGTTGACGATTAGGTCTCTTCTCTTGAATAGCCGTGTTGAGTCGTTCCATCTGTTGAACATAGAGTTCCGCCTTGATCGTTTGGTTCCCTTCAAGCAATTCGTAATCGATAATCCCTTTCCAGTCCCACCATACGCACAACATCGTTTTACGGGGATGAGGCTCTTGTTTCACGTGTGGTGTCGCTTGTTTACCGGGGCTAAGCCATTCCTTACGCTGCTTCATATTGATGTACAGGCACCATTTTTTGTCGCCAGTAACGATTCGGTAAAGAAATCGTTGCTTGTGTCCATGAGTTGAGCGGTGACGAGCAAGCAAACCAGTGGAGATTGTGGCTCATTGATTTTTGTGGTTGTCACTTAAAGCATGAGGAACCCATGCCCCATACTTTTGAACCTTTCCCATCGAGTAAAGATGCTTCTCTACAGTAATGTGGGAGCATTCCATTTTCTCTGCCAGTTCCCTTGTCGTTTGACGAGAATTTTCGTGCAAAAGTTGGTTTAATCGGTCTTCATCGAACTCAACTGGACGGCCAGAACGAGGTGCGACTTTGAGGTCACAATTTCCATGTTTGAACTTGGCATACCAACCCCGAGCGGTTCTTTCAAGTATGACACCCTCTCCATACACAGCACAAATCTCGCGAGCAGCTTTTGCGGCCTTAGAACCTTGATTAAATGCAAAAAGACGTTTTAAAAAATGATCGTTTTTCTTAACTTGACATTCCATTTTAATGATCTGAAATAAAGAAAAATTAACTACAATTTACGAGAAAAAAACAAAAAAACAAAATAGAATATTCGAAAAGAATAGATTCCAAAATTTATAAAACGCAATAAATTCCAAAATTAAAAAGAAAACGGCGGTAACTTCGCTGCCAACCCAATATTTAAGATGTTAGCCAGGTGACTCTTTTAACCCATACAAACCCAGAAACTGTACGGAACAAGTGATATGAAACGACAATCAAGAATTTCTTCTGTTTAAAGCAACTCAAATCATGTGCGAAACAAGAACTCTTTAACCGCTTTACATATTATACACGGATTCAGCGGGGAGAGTAGCATGGAATTCTGTTTACAAAATGCCCGAAGCTAGCCTTCTAAGAGAGGAAAATAATTCGAACGAACACACAAACAAGTAATGTCATGTCAGATAAAGAAACATGGATAATAGAATTACATTGAATGCAGACTTAGAGAACGTAATCGAGAAAACGAATGAAAGCAGATTAGAAAGAAATAAGATATAATGGTTGTATTAAATTAATTGTCACACAAAGTTAAATGCCAAAACAAAGGTAATCGTTATCAAAGCTGCAACTGTTTCACTAATACGTTAGAGTTATAAAATTCTCGAACAGAAGCTAATTGAATTAGCACGACTAGACAGCTCCTATATCGAAATAAATTATTGCATTTGGAATACATAACAGAAAATTCGACATATACATATATTTACTTTGAACAACGGAATGATCAGATTTTTTTTCCGACTAGATAATTATTATTATAAGATATCTATTGTACGACTATAAAAAAATACACGTTGAAGAGTAATCGCAAACAAATGGAAATAGCTAAAGTAAAAGAGTAGTGAACAAAATAAAAGAGTTTTCTCTTTTGAAGGAAACCAACAAATACAACGTAGAGAGTAAGATAAAAGCAGAGTACTTTGAGAAGAGTGGAGAGACACTAAGAGAAGCTATTGGATATGAGAAAATGGTAATGACACTATGAAGTGCCCAACAAACGAGATGATAAAATTGCCCTATATGACCAATAACCGGTAGGTCTCGGCAATGCAGGAATGCATAAGAAAATGTCTAACGCTGGCTGAAAACCCCAGATTAAACCCATGGTTTTGAAGAGTTTTGATTCCCTGGAAAATGTATAAAACAACGAATAAAATATAAGTACAGAATATGTGGTGTACAGAAGTAATACAAAAATTCTACCCTGAGACAAATGATTTTAAAATATAGACAACGTATAGTTTCTTTATCTACTGGCCAACATAATATTCTATCTAGATATGATCTGGAAGACCTGATACGGTGTAACCATGGACATATTGGTACATTTAGGAAATTCAGTCGTAACCTTACAGCTGGCCAAAGTAGATTTTCGATACTTTAGCACCCACCTACTCTCAGCTAAGCCTGCAGAATCTTAAGTTGCATCTAAAATGACGTTCTACTCATCCAATAGCATTAAGAATGAGATTTTCCTTCGAAAGCTAAACGTAAGAAGGGATCTCCCTGTCCATATCTCACGGAGCATAAACTGCTACTAACCTGAAGGCACCCCTTCTCATCCAAGGCCAACAACTTTCCTACTAGGTTTAATAATAAGGGTCGCATCTTGAGATTCAAACAACAGCAGCAACAACAAAATTGCTATTATTGTTATTGTTATTGTTATTATTATTATTGGGCTACGCACCTACGGGCAAATTGCAGTAATTCCTGGCCTGGTAATATTGCCAGGGGGGTCTCTGCTAGTTAAATACAATCTCTACAAGCGCAGAAGTACTGCCAGACGGGACTTTCCGACGTGCGCTCTCACCAATGAAACCGTTCTTCATGCTTTGGTCTAGTTTCCGGTATCACCACGCCGTCGTCTTTTGACCGGAAAGTACAGGGTTTTTTCTTCTCTATGGTAGCTATGGGAATAGAGGTAATGTGGTGGACGAGGTTGAAAGCACTGAAGAGGGCCGAAAAGGAAGTGCTGCTGCCTTGTATTTTTGATGAATACTGGGTGAATGACCCGTGTGAATGGGCCTAATCTGAACATAACGCTTGTAAGGTTGAGAAGGAGTGAGGTACCCTTGGTGGTGGGGCAAATGAGGATGTATGAGGATCCCTGGTTGGCCTTGGGGGGAACACCCCCTGTATGGGAAATTTTCTAGTTAAATTTTATTGTTAATTATTGTTTATTTAAACACGAATTTTGTGCAAAGTGAAATTGTCCCTAGTGTTGTATTGTCCATTTTTGTCTTCTGTTTGGCCCTTGTCGCTAATAAAGAAACGATTATTATTATTATTATTATTATTATTATTATTATTATTATTATTATTATCATTATTATTATTATTACATTATCATTATTATTGTTGTTGTTCAGTAGCTCTATGTGCCTTGGGTTTCTCTTGTGGTGCAAGATATGTGCGATGTCTAGTAGTGTTATTTTCTGTACGTTATATTCATCCGTAAGTTCTGGTGTTTTGATCATGTATTTGTTTGAATGCTTTTTAGCCATACCTAATGCACCTGTCATTATAAGGATTATTAATGTTCTTAGGCTCCAGAGTCGTGATAGAAACGTTCTTTACAAGGATTCTGCTCAACTGCCACCATTAGTTGGGGATGGTTACTCGGAGTAGCGTATCTCTCCATAACAGTAGTTCTTTGAAGACGGTCTCTCTCCTGAAATCTATATGTATGGTGGCATCGCAGTGCACAGTCATCGTCTGGGACTGTTCAAGGCTGCCTGGGAAACCCACCTTCTTCCTGAAGAGTGGAAAGATGCGAACATCCTCGACTACAAAAAGGGTGATCCTTACCTCTATGGAAAAAGTCGCGGAATTTCTCTTCTCGTTGTGGCTGGAAAAATTCTAGCCCTCCAACTTAGTAGATTGATCTCCCATTTCACGGAAAGAGTCTCCCAGAGATGCGTGTCTACAAAAGTGGATGACTACGACCTAAAAATCCCTGATCAGGAATCGGCACACATATCTAAGGCGCCACAGTGAACGTTCATCAACGACTCCGTTTGGAGGTTAACATCAAGTAAAGAGAAGTAATGTATGAACACGGTTTCCATCCACTGCCTTCAGGTTCCCTCTCTCCAAACTAGTAGCGACGCTCAATATTTTTCGCAGTTCACCTACTTCGGGTTCATCTTGACTAACATATGTGGCTTTCGATTGTTTCCAGACCTGAGTGTTCTCCAATCAGAATCTGACCATTCCCCAGAAACATCTGGTCATCGTTTTATCCATTCTTATATGTAATACAGAATTCTGGATGGTTCACTGCAAGCACATATACATTCTTGTTTCCTTGCTCATCAGGTGCGTCTTCAACGCATCCTGGATGATATTCCATATGAAGTCAGGGTTCCACATCGAACCATCTTTGAAAGCTGCAACTCCTTCAGTATCGAATCATACCTTATTGTCAAGCGTTCGACTTCGCTGAACTGGCCATCTCATCGGGGTGCCCCCGTTCCGTCTGCCCTGTATTGTACCCCATGCAGAACTGAACGAAGGTCAACGATCACTTGGAGAACTGAGGAAATGATACAATGGTGATGTTATTGCCATCCCATGGAAACGAAACATTTCTTCTAGGGATCTGGAAACCCTTGGTGCAGATCGAAACGGATGACGGGCCAGGCATCGTTATTGGCTGAATGAACGCCAAGCCAGGAGTGCTGCAGTTGCTGCTAGATTGCCTCTAATACTCAGCTCACTGGATCCTTGTCTGACCTGTGGAAATCTCTGCTGATTAGGTTTTAGTCTCTGCTCGTATAAACATGTAAACCAACTGCATTTGGTTGCAGTTTGAAGCGATGTCGTCGTCCTAGCAGCGAGAGACCTCCAAGCAATATTCTCCATGTTTTATACAATTTTTCATCTATTGTAATTGATAAAATCGACACTTCCAGATTATAATTTTATGAGCGATTGAGAGCACATATATTGTTTAGAATGAAAACGATTATTCGGTGTTGTATTTTTTGGTTTTATGCAACTTTTATAACATTAAATTTATTTTAGAAAATTATTAATATATTCGTATACAGAATCGCATACAATGTTTCTACATTTAAATTCATATATTTAAATATATTTGCTTAAATTCGTATGTTTAATTTATATGTTTAATTCGTTTATTTCAATCTACGTTTACTATATTTGCTTGATATATGTATGTTAAATTAATATCTTTAAAACGTTTATTGCTTTTGTGGAGACCGAGACTCGGGCATTATACTCCTAACCTCTGCACAAACGATGGGGTTATCGACCTCAATGTGCAGTATCATATATCCATTAGCAGCTGCTTCTAAACATTTCCAGAGATGATTTATTTAGAAATAGATTTATATTAAATTGTGTTTGGTTATAAATGATACGAAATTACTCACAAATTGTTACAGTATTTATTGATTCTGTTGTTACTGCGAGTTTC
The DNA here is from genome assembly GCF_006345805.1 of Octopus sinensis. Classification (NCBI taxonomy): domain Eukaryota; kingdom Metazoa; phylum Mollusca; class Cephalopoda; order Octopoda; family Octopodidae; genus Octopus; species Octopus sinensis. The sequence continues at coordinate 161,275,855 of NC_043000.1, read as the reverse complement.
ATGATCTTTACGCATTCCCCAAAGAGAGTAACAATTTTGGGAACTTTAACGATAAATGCTTTATTCATTTGCTTAGTTTAATCACGAATCATTTGTCCAGTTTAATAAGCTTTGTGAAATTTATTTTCACTATTATGTCTTGGAGTATATGATCATTTTGCAAAATCCACCTCCACTAAAGGAGGATTTCTAACACTATTGTTATTGGAAATATTTGTTTGTTTCCGCTGCTACACTTTAATATGACACATTTCCTTGTTACAATTCAAAAAAAGTACATTACATAATGCTGAGTATTGCACTTCCGACTAGAGCCTAACTGATTAACAAAATGCTGGTAATATCGTTCTCTTTCGTAATTCATTGAAACTGAGATTGAGTTTACATTGGTTTTTCATTGCTTATGTTTCCTGAATGAGTAGATTGACTGAGTTGGCCTGCACAAAATGCACGTTTCTCCCACGGTAGACATTATCAGCGCATAATGTGTATTAAATTCGAACTTCTTCTTCTTCTTCTTCTTCTTCTTCTTCTTCTTCTTCTTCTTCTTCTTCTTCTTCTTCTTCTTCTTCTTCCTCTTGTTCTTCTTCTCCTCCTACTGCTGCTGCTACTGCTGCTATTGCCATTGTTGTCGCTGGATTGGAATGATGGACAATGGTTTGTCAGAATTGTCACATATTTAGTCAAAATGTCTTCCGGCATTTAGTTGCACGATTCCATATTCTCAGTTCAATTTCACCGAAAGCAACCTTGCTTTGCATCCCCCAAGGACCAATAACATGAAATACTGATCAATATTAATACATCAGCCCCCACCCAAACTCTGAGGCATTGTGTCTATGTTAAAAACTATTATTATTATTATTATTATTATTATTATTATTATTATTATTATTATTATTTGCTGAAGCACGGGATCACCCAGTTTCAACTGCCTGACAAGTACCGACGAGAATCCCCTAATGCACCAGTGTGGATCTGGACCAACCGCTTAGGGTCATCTAGATCTTATATAGATAGGATTTTACTAGAAAAATAAAAAGTAACAGTGTAAGGTGTCCACTTTTTAAAACGGTCGCCTATTCAGACCATAATCTGTATGGTGGACCTAGATAAGACGCGTAGGCTAGGATCCGGTTACTGGAAGCTTAACATGTCATTTCCGGCACGTAGGGCTTACAGGGACCGGGTCAACAATTTAGTTAATCAGCAGTTTACAGGGGGTCTCATTAACAACAGGTGGTGGGCGGCTCTCAGAAGAAAGATTAGAGCAATGTCGATAGGGTTTAGCAAAGAAACAGTGTTAGAAAAAATAGAAAAGAGGAGGGGTTAGTTGATAATCAGACGAGGATATTTGTAGTGGCATTGTAACCGACGTGTAGTAGCATTGAAATCGACGCAGCGTGGTAATAAAACCACAATTCGGTCTTTGACGCACCGGGACGGACAGAAGCTGAGTGATTCCAGGCTGATGTGTGAAGCCTTTCGCCAGCACTTTCCTCAGTTGTTCGGAGATCGTGGTGGGACGGAGATGGTGGCGAACTTCAGTTCCTACCTCGACGGCTTGCAGCGTCTCTCGATGGCCGATGCTGAGCACTGTTAAAAGTAAATAGCTTCAGCCGCAATTCAGGATGCCCTTGTCGGTTGCAAGATACACAAGTTACCAGGTTTAGATGGTCTGCCCTATGAACTTTATGTAGATATGCCAGACTTGTTTTCTGATCTCCTCGAAGCGCTCTACAGCAACTGGCAGCAGAACGGGAATATTCCCAGTTCTGTGTGCCGGGGCGTAGTTACGCGGATAAGACGAAAGCAAGAGGAACAAATTAGATAATTTCAAGACTATAACTGTACTTAACACAGAGTTTAAGATTTTGGCCAAGTTACTAGCAGAGGTAGGCGCTTGTTGCCGAGTACTTATTCGGGGGAGGTACGAAACTGCGCAATCATGACTACGTCCATACATGACAATCTCCACCTCTTCCTTCCAAAATTACTGGCCTTTTAGCTAAAAAGTTGATAGAAAACGTCGTCTTTACTAAATATTTGTAGTTATGAAGTCGCTATGTTATGTTTTTTTTAGCTACATTTTACTTTCTCTATGTCTAGGGTCTGTATAAACTATCTGCGTTAGGTTTTAGGTGGTGTATTCGAAATACGATCATTAGTTTTCTTATTACTACTGTCCAGTCTTATTAATTAATTTAGCATCCAGTTGAGAATATTATAACTAAAATTTATTGCTGCGACGGCTCGAGTATTGCTGCCTTTCACCTCGTTATTTGGTTTTCATTTTGCTCTGTTTTAATTATTAATTTAATGCGTCTATAATATTTGTTCTATAGTTATTTTATTTCTTTTTTTATGTTGCGTACTGTCTAGGTCATAGAGTTCTAAGTATTTGCAAGTATTTGGTCTAATTCTTCCCTCCCTGTTTTACTGTGTAGCATGATAGTAGCGTTTATAATTAATTTTCATTTTTCTAGACTCGTTTCGAAACCAAATCTCTCATCATTTCCTCTAGTAAATTCGTGCAGTGACTGCATACATACAACTTCGTACATACAAGATGATTATATATTTTACTCCCATATTATTCATATCAGCGTCCTGCCTAGGTTAACAAGCGCGTAGAAACGAGTTAAGGGTGGGAGTTCATTTGGAAATTTCTCTTTCATAGTTTTTAGCAAAATTGTTTGTAATTTTCATAGTGTTTAATATATATGTCTGTTATTAGTGATACCTAATTCATAGCTTGTATTTCCACAAACAGAGCGAACGGAGAATACTACAAAAAAACCTTCTTGTCATGAATGAATTACTCTGATCCCACTCATCTCTAGTTATGGACATCTTGATCGGTATTTGATCTTAACAAACATGTACGACATTTCCCCATCCTTCCGCTTTTCTGAGATCAAAGTACTTTACTCTCTACAGATGCCTCCTTTCTTTGCATGAAATTATTATAGCCAAGGTTTCATAGTTAAAATGTAAGAAGGCAGGTTACAGTTTGGTGTTACTTAGGGCTCGCCATATTTTTTTCGGAGATAAAGAATTTATTCCCCTCAGCGAACTCGCATTGCTCCTCGGTAGCACCGACAAGCCAGGAATTTCTGGAAAATATCCATGGTTCTTGGGCCGAATATTCTCCGGACACATCAACAAGTTTATTCTCGTTCACTCTCAGGGTTTTCCCGAAGACGCCGTCGCACCTGTGCGTGTCTAACCCCTCTAGAATATCAAAGTAGAACTTCTAGCGACTTCTTCACCAGACTGACCGATGACTATGGACGCTGGTCGATACTCTAGGTGCAAGGAGTCCTACCTTGGTCTACTCTTCATCCAACATTACAGTTCAGTCTAAGAGACGAGGTATGAAACATGAGTCTAACAAATGTCGACACACCTACTCACCGTCAAGGAAGCGCTGGGGATGTCGTAGCGTCAGTGCATGCCTGAGCATCAGCAGCCAAGGCAAATTCAATCTTCCATTTATTATTTGTTGACAACAAATGGAGCGCTTGACAAGTGGAACGCCTTCTTTCCACAAACAGCAGAAGAGTATGCGCTCCAGTTTGGCCAGACGTAAGGCATGACGGTCAGGCTATAGTCTCTAACAGAGGCGATGAATGCATTTGCCAACCCTGTTCGAACTTTCAGGAACAGCTTTGTCTCGGTGCATTTCTGGGTGAGATTGGTCGCTCTAGTCATCAACTTGTCTCACTATATCACCTAGAGACCTGGACCAAACCGGATCCTGAGCTACTCCAGGTGTCGAGCTGCAAGACGACTGACTTTCTTGTATAATTTTAGCACATGCCACTGCCACTCATTCATTTCGAGGAGTACCGATGAGGCTTATGTGTTTCGTACTGCGCATTGACAATGACGTCATCTGTATACGCTGACACGGTTCTTCCACGCCTAGTTCGCATATAATGACGCTCAGTGCCTCCTGTTTTTCAGTAGAGGTTCTATAGCTAGTGCATATTACTATTATTATTAGTATTATTATTACTAAGGTGGCGAGCTGGCAGAATCGGTAGCACTCCGGGCGAAACGCTTAGCGGTATTTCGTCTGCCCCTACGTTCGAAGTTCAAATTCGGCAGAGGTCGACTTTGCCTTTCATGCTTTAGGGGTTGATAAATGAAGTACCTGTGCAACATTGGGGTCGACGTAATCTACTAGCCCCCCTTCCCAAATTTCAGGCCTTGTGCCTATAATAGAAGATTATTATTGCTACTACTAGTACTACTACTACTACTAATAATAATAAAGCAGTGAGCTGGCAGAATAGTTAGCACGGCGGACTAAATGGCTAAGAGTATTTGTCGGTCTTTACGTTCTGAGTTTAAATTCCGGTCAGATCGACTTTACATTTCAACCTTTCTGCGTCGATAAATTAAGTAAAGGCCCACGTTTTGGGCCTTGCGTCGATAAATTAAGTAAAGGCCCAAGTTTTGGGCCTTTACTTATGGTAGGAAGGATTATTATTATTATTATCATTATTATTATATTATTATTATTCTATGTTTGACTTTTGCTTTATGTCTGTACAAGTTGGCTCCAAGTCTCACCCAGAGACCTCAAGAGACAACAGGTTGGAAGTTCTGTGCCATATATTTGGTTGTTTTTTTTTTCGTTTTTTTTTGGTGTTGTACTAGTGAATGTCTAATACATAAAAAAATAAATTTAAAAAATAAATAAAAATAAAAGAAAGTTTGTTTTAAACCTTGGGATTACATAGAGAGTATTTTGCGTAGGATATGAGCAGTTCCCATGAGCAATATCTTTTGAATTTCTGCCATTTTGGGGTTTCCTGGTATCTGAGTTAGGTAGCAATCAGCCCCTTTCGCTATCATTCCCAGGGCACCTATGACAACAGGTATTGTTTTAGTCTTCAGGTTCCACATTTTGCTGATTTCTATTTCAAGATCTTTATATTTGCTCAGTTTTTGGTAGGTCTTGACAGATACGTTTATATCGATTGGGACAGTCATATCAATGAGGAGGCATGTTCTTTGTCTGAAGTCTTTCAATATGATGTCTGGCCTATTTGCATCTATCTTCCTGTCAGTTTGAATGGTGAAGTTCCAGAGGAGTGAGATGTGGTCATTTTCAAGCACTGGAGGTGGATTGTGTTCCCACCAGTTTTTTTTCATGGGGCAAATCCAGGTTTTTGCAAATTACCCAGTGAATATATTGTGCAGCTCTATCATGCCTGTTAAGGTACTCTGTAGGCGCTAGAAGACTGCATTTGGAGACAACATGATCAATTGTTTCATTTTGTCGTCGGCATACACGACATGTTGGGCTACTGCCGTTCTTTAATATGTTGGCCTGGTAGTTTCTTGTTGGTAGGCATTGATCTTGAGCTGCTATGATAAACCCCTCTGTTTCAGATTTTAAGCCAGAGGCCATTAGCCATTGATGGGTCAGGGCTTTGTCAATATCTGCATTATTCGCTCTCTTTGGGTATTTGCCATAAAGAGGTTTTTCTTGCCATTTATTATTCAGAATATCTAAGGCCGCAGTTTTGGCACGGGTTTTCATGCGCTTAGCTTTTTCTGTGCTTGTTTCTTGTATGTCTATCTCTAATTCCGAAATTGGTTGTATTCGGAATTCACTTAGATATTCCTTTGCCTGTTTTGTGACTGAGTATGATGCTTTCTTGTTTTCATGTTTTGAGACAAGTTTTAACATCCAGTCCTCAGAGTTTTTCAGGTAGGTGTCTAGGCCAATTGTAGCAATCTTCATTGTTATTGCCAGTTGTAAAAGACCACGGCCTCCCTCTTTTCTTGGCAGATACAGTCGTTCTGTATCTGCCTTAGGGTGGTGCATTCTATGCATTGTCAACAGTTTCCTTATTTTTCTGTCGAGCTGACATATTTCAGTAATTGACCAGTTAACAATATTGAAACTGTAAGTCACGACTGGTATGGCTAATGCATTGATCGCTTCGATCCTGTTTCTTGCATTCAGCTCTGTCTTGAGTATTGCTCTCACTCTTCGATAGCATTCTCTCCTGATCCTTTCCTTCATTTCTGAATGCCTTATTCCGTTCCCTTCAATTACCCCCAGGTACTTGTAGCTCTCCGCTGGGTCTAGTTCTTTTATGACATTCTGCTGGTCAAGGTTAACGTTAGACGTTTCTGTCATTTTTCCTTTGATAAAGGTAGCTTTTGCACATTTATCGAGGCCGAATTGCATTCTGATGTCGTCACTGAATTGTTTGACTATCGTTAGTAAGCCCTTGAGTTGTTGGTCATTTTTTGCAAAAAGCTTTAAATCATCCATGTAAATGAGATGATTTATATTTTTATCAAACATCTTATACCCATACTGCGCATCATTGAGCAGCTTTGAGAGAGGTATTAAGGATAAACAAAAGAGGAGTGGTGACAGTGAATCACCCTGGAAAATGCCACACGAAATTTTTACGTCACCAGCATTTAGGGATTCATTGTCACTGTTCAGAGTTAGTGTGGTTCTCCATGATCTCATACTTACAGTCAAGAAGTTTCGCAGAGTAGGTGCTATCTTATACATTTCCAGGCATTTCCTAATCCAGCTATGTGGTAGGCTATCAAAAGCCTTTTTATAGCCTGATAAGTTTTTGTGTCGTTTGTGACAATCTTCTAAGATCATCTTATTGATGAGTAGTTGGTCTTTACAGCCGTAGGATCCACGTTTACATCCTTTCTGTTCATTAGGGAATATGCTGCTGTCTGTTAAAAAACTATAGGTATATTCCGTCAGGACAGATGTTAGCGTTTTGTACATAGTTGTTAAGTAGGTTATGGGTCTATAGTTTTTTGGTTCATTTGTTTCTTCACTTTTTGGAAGCAGGAATGTTAACCCATTAACTAGCCAAGGAGGCATCCTACTAGGGTGTTGCAAAACATCATTGTACAGTTCTGTTAGCAGTTCATGGCTCTCTGGGAAGGCATTCAGCCAGAAGTTAGGAATTTTATCCTTTCCTGGAGACTTCCATTTGCTTGACCTCCTGAGAGCAGATCTTATATCTTCTACCTTGACACCCTCCCACTTTTGCTCTTCTAAGGGGTCCAGTTCTGTGGATATTCTGTCAATCAAGGGGGCCTTCTTCTTTTGATGGTACAGACCTTGCAGTAAACGCTGTTTTTCCTATCTTCCTGTAAAAATTCTTGGTGTTATCTTTGAACATGTTGTTGTCCTTGAAAAATCTAACACGCTTTTCATACCTCGCTATGCGGGCAGCTTTGGCAGATACCTTTTGTTTGATGGTTTCTATGGTGGCATCAATATCAAGTATAGTTTTCATATTGTATTTTTTCAGTAATTTTTGGGTTTTTGTAGGTTTGGTAGTCTTGTGAGCCTTAAGGTTTTTCAAATATTCAATGTCAGATCTAAATATTTTAATTTGTTGTTGCAGACGATCTTGCCAAGAAGGCTTTTTGTGGGAATGTTGCCGTTTACTAATCTTCACACCACATAGGATCGTTGAGATTTTCGCGGATGCATAGTATAGGTGGTTGAGGTTTGTGATATCAACATCATTAGCTGAAATTATATCCTTAAGTGCAAGCCGGATTTTACCAATTATTTTCATGTTTTGGTTAGAGTTGCAGATTTTAGGAAGTGTATCACGTTCATCCATGCTGGTTTCTTTAATTTTCAGCCATTCAATCATGATTTGATTTTTTAGCTCATGTAGTTCTGTTGGGTCAATATTTGTGTGACTTTCTTTATCTGTTTGATGCTCATCTGTCTTAGTGTTTATGATTGGTTCAGGGAGTATTTCACTTTGCCTATCACTTATACTAACTCTTTCAATCCTCACTTCGTTTTTATCAGCCCTGGGCTGGTCTATAATTATTTCCTCTGTATTATCTTCTCTAGCTGCAGCTTCGTTCATTTTATCCGTTACTGCTTGTCTAACTTGATCAATCTCTACTTCAGTCAGTAATTTATTTTTTATAATGTTTCTTCTGACGTTCGCAAGTTTGTTACTGTCTATGTAGGGTTTACTTTAGGGTGTTTCTGTCTCCAGTTTAAGTATGCTTGTACAATGTTAGATTTATCTGTGGGGAAATATATGGCATGGTAAAAGGCCTCAAGAACTTCTTTATTATCTTCCCTAGACCATTTTTCCTTCTTTTTCTTTTGATTATTTGGTGATGAGCATGGATGACCATCTGTTGGAATATTCCGGTTGTGGGGTACGTCCAGCTCCTGTGTGTTGGGAAGATTTGATCCAGTAGCTGATTTTTCAATCAGAATTTGGTTCAATTTTCGGGTACGTGGTCTTTTGTAATCCGCGCAATGACCAATGCTGTTTATTGTTTGATTTGTTGGCCTTGAAGCATGACGAGCTTCCATTCTTATATTAGGAGATAGATCTGTCAGTTTAGGGTTCACTACATGTAAGCATTGCTCATAGCGCCGCTTCTTAAGACTAGCAGATCTATATTCGTCTGTATTTTTTTTGTTGATAGTTTTATCTCCGAACATTTTTTTTTCCTCCTCTTCCTTTCTTCAAGGCTCACTCTGCCTGTATTAGTTCGAAATAATGAGAATAAAATACGGAGAAGGAAAAGAAAAAAAGGGAAAAAGACGGGATCTGTCAGTTATTATTGTTATTACTATCACCTTCACCACCATCACCATCATCAGCAACATCACCATCACCATCATCATCATCAATGACATTGTTTTATGTGTAGCCACAGCCACTATCAACACTCCTACTGTCATTGTGCGGGAGAATGGTTGGTTAAAGAATTCATGTTCTTTTGGGTCTATAAATAGATTCGGCCGATGGTGGAGACAAAGGACGTTAATGGTCAGTAAAAGGTCAAACCTGTTTACATTTTTTTTTCTTTCTCTTTCCTTCCTCTCCACAAACATATGTATATGTATACTCACTCACACATATTATCTGATATTTACGTCGATGGTTTTTTTTAATAAAAACTTTCTGAGTTCAATGTTATGTACATATTTTTTAAATTTCTGAATTCAGTTGTATGTATATAGTAGTAGGTGCTTAATTCCATAACTTTTTATCGTGCATTTAATTGTGTTGTTACAATAAAAGGTAATTTAAAAGGCAATTTTACACATTCTTATAGTCATGAGAGAGGACTAAATGTAAATGTTCACACAGAATTGGAGATATTTATGTTTCTAATTTTTCTTGTTAGGTGTACGTTTGTATGAGCTGTAGATATGTAAGTTTTTTAACTTATTTTGAGGGAAATTCAAATTACTCACAGAAAACAGTAGATCTTCCAGTTTTCTACAGTTGTTTTTTTTTCAGTTGTCCTGCTGGGTTCGCTGTTGCCAGTTCAGAGCATCGTAAAAATACGTCCATCCTCTGTCACGTCCAGCCGCCTTATTCTTATTATTCTTCTTATTATTATTGTTATTATTATTATTATTATTATCATTATTATTATTATTATTATTATCATCATTATTAAGGGGTAGCATGCTGGTTGAATTGTCAGCATGCCTGGCAGAATGCTTAGCCGAATTCTGTCCGGTTTGACGTTGAGAGCACATATTCCGCCTTTCATAATTTTGAGGTCGATGAAATAAGTACCTGTGGAGCATTTGGGTCGATGTATTTGACTTACTCCTGCCCACCATATTTCAGTCCTTGTGCTTACAATATGTTCAATAAATCATTAAACAGGTGAGAAATAATTCACTCGCTTAAGCAAGATAAAGCAGATGAGACAGTAAAATTTGTAAATGATTCTCAGTTATTTACATTGTGTCCTCAACATGTGCAATGATATATCACAGCGTCGTCGATAAAGGAAAGAAAACACAAGGAGGAAATGGAGTATGGTATTATGTGACGTGCCCAAAGAATGTAGAAACAGAGAAGAAGATAGTCAAGTTTAATGAAATAGTAAGAGTGAAAGTACCATCATACATGTATGCAGAGGATATGAAGGCGATAGTGATCGAAAAGGAAAATTACAAGAAACTGGAAGAGATGTGTGGAGATAGTATTGACCCACCAGGAGTAAGGGTGGAATTCAAAGAACTGCCACCAGTAGTGGCTTTAATAGAAATTGAACCATTGATGAAGTACTATTAAAAAGAAGATAAGTATATTAAATTGAGAGAAAAAAATTGAAAAAGAAAGGAAAAAGGAAAAAAGGTAAAAAAAGAAAGAGTAATGTGTTTTACGTTATGTTTTTAAAAAAAGGTGAAAAATTGAAGAACAATTGTAGATAATGTATATAACTGTTCAAATGGTAGCGCATGGGAGTGGGGCCCGTGCAACAATTTTCATTTTTCATCTTTTATATAATTTCATCACATTTACATTCGTTTATGCTTTTTGTCCCCACTGTGGTCCTTTCTGTCCTTGTGGTGTCCCCTTTGTGTTTGGGGCTTTATGCCTAATAACGAAATCCGTCGATTTAGAAGTTAATGGTTTGAAGAACGTCGGTAAACGGTTAACGAAGACGGTAGAAACCGAGCATGATTCTTGCTCCTTTGCCGGTCACAGGAACATTCTCGCACACGTATACGCGCGCGTGCATATACACGCGCGTACACACACGCACGCACACACACACACACACACACACACACACACACACATTCAGAGTCATAGTCGGATAAAAACTCAAGAGAAAATGCAACTAAAATAGAAACATTGTAAATATTTGAATTAAAAACAACAGTCGAGTTTAGACGACTTAGCAGTAAACAAAGCTTAACCAAAATAATGAATAGATATATATCTTTCCGATGAAACCCAAATATTTACAAATATTTATTATTATATTCTTTTCTCTTCTCACCCAATGTATCCCATTCTCTCACTACCTCTTTCTCCTCTCTTTCAATCCGCCTGAGACCCTTTCTCTCACTCTTTCACTATTTTTCTTATTAAAAAAAATTCTTATTCGAAATATGATTTGTATTTGAACAGTATATATATATCAAATACAATATTTATGAAATATTTTTTGATGGGAAGCACTTTGGCAACTTCATATATAAATAAATTTAAAATTAAAATTCAATATTAAATTGATGAGATTATAACCGAAACGAGTTTACAGAATTGGTTTCTATTTGTCTTTTTTTTTTCCTAATTTCTTGTTTTTGTTCTTTTACCTCTTCTTTTTCTTATCAATATTTTAATTAGTTTCCAGACGGTGAGCTGACATGATCGTTAACACACCGGGCGAAATGCTTCGTCGCATTTCGCCAGACATTACGTCCTGAGTTCAAATTTTACCGAGGTTAACTTTGCCTTTTATCCTTCAGGGCCGATAAAATAAGTACCGTTTGAGTACTGGGGTCTTACTCCCGCCCCGAAATTTGTGGCATTATGCTAGAATTTGAAATCGATATTATAATTAATTAGCGAAGGCGACGACCTTGGAGAATCTTTAGCTTGCCAGATAAAATACATAGCATCATTTCGTCTATTTTTATGTTCTGAGCTTGCGAATAGCCAGGTTATGAAAGAAGTTGGGTAAGATCAAAGAGAAAGACATGAAGGAGATGTTCAAAGAAGAATATCTCAAGCAGGTGAAACTTGTATTGTAATCTGAACTGAATGGAAATAATAAGATCAAAGCAACGAATGTATGGGCTGTATTCCTCTGGTTGTATGAGGAGTTATTCAGTGGAAGAAGGACGGATTAGTAACTATTGATTAGAGAATTGGGAAACTATATCCATGGAATGATTTTGAAAGACTAAGTTTGGAAGAAAAAATAAAGATGCAGAAGACTAATAAGTAGTGAAAATAGTGTCAACAGTGAGGGAAACAGCCTAGTTCGGCACCTTAGAGTTGTAGAGGGTAACAACTCGTCAAATCTAAGAAACCTCTACAGACTGGCATCTGCTGATATAGTAACGCCGAACGATTGCAAGAAGAGAGTAAAACAAGATTTTGAGAAGGAATGAAAAGACAACTTTATGCCACGGGTTGAACACTTTATATAAAGTAGGCATTGGCTGGGATAAAGAGTTAGTTCTCCATTTAAAAAAAAGCTATCTGAAAGAATACACTAGAGTGCAGCACCAGCAGCCTGTTTTCATCACTATTATGTAGAATGTAGAATGTGGGTTTGTCATAGCAGCTAAATAATATGAGTGGAAATCAGAATATATTTTAGTGAATGATTTATTTAGGATCTTGTGGAATTTGACCATTCAGCGTGACCAAATGATGCAGGCAAGAGGATACAAACATTACCGGCTGAAATATTTTTATGAATTACATCTTCTAACATTATGAAGTATAGGCGCAGGAGTTGCTGTGTGATAAGTAGCTTGCTTACCAGCTACATGGTTACGGGTTCAGTCCCACTGCGTGGAACCTTGGGCAAATGTCTTCTACTATAGCCTCAGGCTGACCAAAACCTTGTGAGTGGTAGACGGAAACTTAGAGAAGCCCGTCGTATATATACATATATATGTGTGTGTGTGTGTTTGCGTGTCTGTTTTTGACCCCCCCCCAATATAGCTTGACAACCGAAGCTGGTGTGTTTAGGTCCGCGTAACTTGGCGGTTCGGCAGAAGAGACCGATAGAATAAGTACTGGGATTGCGAAGAATAGGTCCTGGGGTCGATTTGCTCGACTAAAGGCTGCGGTCCAGCATGGCCGCAGTCAATGACTGAAACAAGTAAAAGAGAGTAAAGAGTGAAATAGTGTATATGTATTTCTCTCTCTCTCTCCCCCTCTCTCTCTCTCTCTCTCTCTATATATATATATAATATATATATATATATATAATATATATATATATAGGTGCCGTGGATTTCCACCTCGTCATCCGAAACTCGGAGTTTTATCATGGCTACCGAATAACTGTCACATATTACATTTACATACATATATATATATGTAAATGTTTTTTAATTTTCTCCTGGTTTACGGAATTGATGTTTATTTGCGGTTGAAGCTTTGGCTGTTATTTCTAGTGGGTGAATGGCCTATTATGGCCGTTCCTTGATTGTGATATATATATATATGTATATATATATATATATATATATATTATACTTGATTCTTATCATCTGAAAATTTTGAGTCTGCCTTCTCTTTTGATATGTCTACATGTGTATATATTTTGTACATTAAGAACCAAGATTTTATTAGTTTATTTAGATAATTGTCTCCATATCAGATCACTTGGATCCCTCTTGCAGACACTTTTTACCCTGCTAACGTGGTCCTTGGTGAAGGCATCGGAGTGTAAGTTCAAATCATTAGAGTTTTCTATATTGAGTTTCTGTCGATTTTATCAGTTGACACTGTGCATGTGTTTATGTATGTATGCATGTACGTGTATATATATATATATATGGAATGGAAGCACTCCGTCGGTTACGACGACGAGGGTTCCGGTTGATCAGATCAACGGAACAGCCTGCTCGTGAAATTAACGTGTAAGTGGCTGAGCACTCCACAGACACGTGTACCCTTAACGTAGTTCTCGTGGATATTCAGCGTGACACAGAGGGTGACAAGGCCGGCCCTTTGAAATACAGGTACAACAGAAACAGGAAGTAAGAGTGAGAGAAAGTTGTGGTGAAAGAGTACAGCAGGGATCACCACCACCCCTGCCGGAGCCTCGTGGAGCTTTAGGTGTTTTCGCTCAATAAACACTCACAGCGCCCGGTCTGGGAATCGAAACCGCGAGTCCGCTGCCCTAACCACTGGGCCATTGCGCCTCCACACTCATATATATATATATATATATTATATATATATATATATATATATATATATATATAATATATATATATATATATCTATAGTAGCAATGCATCCCGGCGTCGCCCGGGTGTTATAACATGCAATCGCATTGTATTATTTGTTCCCTTCTTATGAGCAGAATCAGCACAGCTGATATATAGCGAACTGGATTACTGGCATCATGGATGTTATTGTTTGTTTAAAAATGAAGAGAGTGGAGTACAATTTGCATGGGTAAAGATTTTAACGTCAATTTTTTGTAATGCAAATATGTAAATGAAAATAAAGTTTATTTGATAGTCGTAAGATTGCTGAATCTTTTGATACCCCATACGTCAAAATCGGCAACTCGTTTTTCGAATGCATAAGGAAGATGCGCTCACAAACTCACACACACACACACACACACACACACACACACACACATGCGCTCAAACTGTCTTTTATATATATGGAAGCGTCCCTGTCTGTCTCTAACATTCTCTGTGAGTCTGTCTCATTCTGTCTCCTCCCCTACCCTGATATCAGCCACCCTCATTATGCCACATTACCCAGGACATAACACATTCGCACCCCTCTCATTTTAAAATGTAATAGCCGAACCCTCGTAGTAAGTCCATTATCAAGATTTATTAAAATCCAATTTGCCTATACTTGAACTGGATGTTAGTTCAACATATATGCAAAGTTTGGTGAGGATTGGTTCCCTGATTTGGGCAGGAAAATGGTAACAGACAGACAGAAATTGCCACATATATAAGATACTTATATAGAGAAATATTATTGTTTCTAAATCTCTCTAAAGGAGAGTTACGGCAGCATTACTGGGTATTAATATTTATCACCAATCTAACGTAGTAGTCCAGAGAAATAGGACGAATGCTGCTGTTGACTAGCTCCGAGAGGCGATCGCCTCTAGCTACTTATGTGAAAAACAAATCTGCGTCCATAACACCATCGAGCAGAGGAGGTCATCAGATTCCCTTTGCTGGCTCGGCATACAGACACCGAGTTTCAGGGTATTTTCCCCTTATCAATGCGGAGTCGCTGAATCCAACAGGCGTCGCTGTTGACCGTCTGTTCGAAGGTTTATTTATATATATTCAGTGGAGCACATTCACTGATTTTCAAAATTAGAAATATTATTGTTTCTAAATCTCTCTAAAGGAGAGATACGACAGCAGTACTGGGTATTAATATTTATCGCCAAGCTAGCGTGGCAGTCTAGAGAAATATGACGACTGCCGCCGTTGATTACCTCCGAGAGGCGATTGCCTCTCGCTAGCTATGTGATACACAAATCTGCGTCTATAACACCTTCGAAGAGTTACTCCACATTGACAAGGGGCAAGTATCCCGAAACCGGTATGTGGGTGCCAAGCCGGCAAGGGGAATCTGATGACCTCCATAATGACCACCCCATAGCTAGCTAGAGGCGATCGCCTCTCGGAGTTAGAACAAGCTCTTGAAAGAGCTGAGAGGAGGAAGTGCATAAAGGTACGTTGTACAACTTTTGAAGAGAATCGCTTTGAGCACGAAAGTCTAAAGCGCTGTCTTTGTATATATTTCGACTGATAAACTAAATTTAACTTAGCCCTAACAAGGGCAGGTGGCTCCACCTGCCTAGCGGTGGATGGAATTTGTGCATTTTAAAACATTCTATATTAGCTTCTTACTATATATAAATATAACTCATTTCTTTCTTACTATATATTTATTTCTTACTATATATAGACATAACTCATTTATTTCTTGATTTTATAATAAAATTGGTATTACATTAATATTCACTATTATATAGAAAATCATTTTTCATAACGAATTTTCGCATTTCTTGTTCGGTAGGTTCGTATTATGCCTTTTGTTCCAATATAAAAATTTTATGTACAGTGAAGATATAGAATCTAATATTTTACAATTATAATTACATTTCTCATTCATATAATTCTTATTTTAATTCAGTCATGAGGAATGAAAAATAATTCAAATATTTTTAAACAAAAGAATATTTATTAGTTTTATTCATTTCTTTATTGCCCACAGAGGGCTAAGCATAGAGGGGACAAACAAAGGGGTTAAGTTGATTACATCAACCGCCAGTGCTTACTTAATCGACCCCGAAAGGATGAAAGGCAAAGACAACCACGGCAGAATTTGAACTCAGAACGTAACGGTAGACAAAATATCTCTAAACATGTTGCCCGGCTTGCTAATGTTTCTTATTTCTTTATTGCCCACAAGGGGCTAAACATAGAGGGGACAAACAAGGACAGACAAAGGGATTAAGTCGATTACATCGAGCCCCGTGCGTGACTGGTACTTTATTTATCGATCCCGAAAGGCAAAGTCGACCTCGGCGGAATTTGAACTCAGAACGTAGCGTCAATCGAAATGTCGCTAAGCATTTGGTCCGGCTTGCTAACGTTTCTGCCAGCTCGCCGCTTATTTATTAATCTTTTTGCATTGCATCTATTAGACTTATTGCGTTACTGGCAAAGTACAGAACAATATTTCTACAGTATAATTTGCCAAATTCGTCACATCTAAAGGAAACTAAAAAGTACTTAAAATTCTACTGCACTTAAAATATTGCAACCGAGAATAACATATTAAAGATTAAAATACATTATATCAGTTAAATTTTAGATAATTTATTTTATTGATTATGAGAATCAAAAAAACAAGTAAATGTTTAAAAACATTTTAATTTATTCATTTTATTTTATCTAGTTTCAGCTCACGAGCTGTGACCATGCTGGGGCACCGTCATTCTATTAAATAGGACCCAAGGGGTAAAAAATAAAAATAAATTTAAATAATAAAAATATAAATAAAGTTAAACAATTTTTCTTTAAAAACATGTCTTTTGGAACGTACAATTAAAATAATATTATATTTAGTTGTATCAAATACAAACTATAAAATATGAAGTTGTAAATAATATTGCACAAGATATTTTTTCACTTGAACAGAAATCCCATTGCCAAAAAAAAAAAAACTGATTCCAGTAGATTGGTCATTAAATGGTTTCAAATCAACCATATGCTCAGTCAATTTTTCCACATTAAAAACAAAAAAGAAATTAATCTGGCAAATAAATCATAAGTAAAATTTATTAGTTAGCATTAATACAGTAGAATTAGCTTAATTCCTCTTTGGCTAATTCTTTACTTCACCTTATTTATCACTCAATTTTCTCTTAGGGATGACTAATTGGGCGAATTGTACTTTTTTTAAAATTAATTTAATTTTATTTCATTTTTGAAATATTGCTTTTTCCAAAGATAAGCCCATGGGCTTAAATACAGATATGGATAATTTTTCTTCTGAAAATAATTAAAATTACTGGTGCAGTACATGAAAAGTTTAAAATCGTATCATATCATTTTTAAAAAAAACTCTGTAATGTAATAATTTTTGTTTTAATAAAATATAGTAAATTTTAAAAGCGTTATTCTCCGCTGCAATATTTTAAGTACAGTAGAATTTTAATTTTAAGTACGTTTAGTTTCCATTAGAGGTAACGAATTAGGCAAATTCTGTAGTAGAAATCTTGTTTTGTACTTTTCCATGTGTAATGACTTAAGAATATTAACATGTATGTATATATACATATATATAAACATATATATATATATACATATATACACAAGAAAAAAGCAACAAGAATGGATTAGTTGTTCAGTACAATTGTTTCATACGAAGAACAGCTTTATTAAAAGCTGCAAATATTGCAGCAAATACAAGTGTCCCGTATTCATCAGCCAAAACACATATAATTTTTCCAAACATCCTAGGGGGTGAGGCTACACTCATGAAGTATCGAAGAGAGTTCTATGAAAAGCAAAGTTAGATTGTAAGCAGACTTCAAATATTCTCTAATGATGCACAGTTTTATAAAAGGTTTTTAAAAATTGTACTGAATTTTTAAACAATTGTACTGAACAACTAATCCATTCTTGTTGCTTTTTCTTGTTTATAATCACCCCACATTATTTTATGGTTAATACCATAAAGATTTCTGGTGCACCTAAGTTAAGTACCGCATTCATGTGAATTCATTGGAACTCACTTGAATCTTAATTGTTTTACTGAAATTATAAACATATATATATATATATATATATATATATATACATATATACTGTACTATATATTTTTTGATTATTATAAATGCAAAACAATATCACGGAGGAATTGACGTAAGTTTAAATAATAAACAGCTATAGGTGAACGCGATATGGCGAGGGATTACTGTGTGTATATGTGTGTGTGTATGTATGTGTGTGTATATATATGTGTATGTATGTATGTGCGTGTGCATGTGTGTATGTGTGATAGTGTGTGTTTCTGTGTGTGTGTGTGTGTGTGTGTGTGTGTGTGAGTGTGTATATGTATATATATGTAAGCAGAAAGAAATCAAAAACTCGAGACTTTCAGACAATGAATAATTAAGTATGAATATATAGATATTTATATTAATAGATTAAACTTACACAGAGTACAAACGACAGAGAAGAGGCATAAGCCCAACAGCTCTTTACGCGCCCCAAGGAACAGCTGTTGGATTTATAATACCTTATCTCTTTCCCTTTAATTTTCTCTGTTGCTTGTACTCTGAGTACGTTTGATTTATTAATATAAATATCGGTATATTAATACTTAGATATTCACCGTCAGAAACTCTTCGGTTCTTGCTTCCTTTCTGTTTGCATGTATACATACATATATATTTTGTATATCAAACCCAAGGTGTTATATTAAATATTTGGCTGCATAGTTATCTCTCACTCCCTATCTCCCTCCTTGTGGAGGCACATGGCCTAGTGGTTTGTGCAGCGGACTGGATCGTGGATTCGAATCTCTGACTGGTCGATGTGTGTGTTTATGAGCGAAACATCTAAGCTCCACGCGGCTCCGGCAGAAGGTAATGGCGAACTTGTGATGACTCTTTCGCCACAACTTTCTCTCACTCTTTCCTCCTACACCTTGCAGCTCACCTGCGACGGACCGGCGTCCCGTCCAGGTGGGGAACCTATACGCCAATGAAACTGGGAAACCAGCCCTTATGAACCAGGCACGGCTCGAGAAGGAACAAATATTCCTCTCTCTGTCTGCCTCAGTTTGTCTCTGTCTCTCTGTCTCTCTGTCTCTCTGTCTGTCTGTCTCTCTCTCTCTATGTATATATAAATCTGTGTCGTAATTACTACATTTATCCTACATTCTCCCATCACATCTTAGACATCGCTGAAGCACCGATATCCAAGGTAAATTTACTGTCTTTTGTAGCGACATTTTTCAGCTGTACAATGCCCCTCTTTAGTTGTCCAGTATACACGGTTTCTCTAGTGGTTGTTTCAAGAAAGTGATATAGGATACACGGCATTTCTTACACTATTGTGCAGACGGATGATATGAGATGATAATGAGAAATGCATATTTTTTACGAAACAGATACATGACCGTGTATGTATGTGTGTATGTGCTTGTGTGTATGTTTGTGTGTGTATGTGTGTGTGTGTGATTTATTAGTTCATTGACCGTCTTAGTAGAATGTTAAATGTTGAGAGAGAAAGTTTCTTACTAAATTGTTTTGCTAATATATTCGAATAATGTTTGAAGATGTCTTTATGAGATAGTATGCAAATGTGGATTTGATTATGTTTAAGAGCTGACATAATCAGTACTACAATGTTAAAGTGTTACTGTTTCAATTTATTTATGCTAAAGGCAATTCCATCAACTGTTAGCTACTACTATGAATTAAACATATTTCAAATCATGACGAACATAGAATTTGCAGCCATGACGTTGCTGGAGCTGTGTAGCCCTAGGTAAACTCTGATATAACAAACAGACCATACATAATGTGGATGAAACAACTCAGTGTAAAGAACAGTTTCATCGTAACACTGCATTTATCACTATTGAATTCAACGGAGAATTCTGTATAGTTTTTTGCCACCTGCAAGAAATAGCGGTCATGCTGATTTCAAATGTATTCCCAATGTATAATAAAATATGGGAGATACTTGGTTAAAACCTTTTTTTTGTATAAAGAGAAAGGAGGGATGGTTGTCTCCAGAATGAATGCAAGCCATTCGAACGATGCACTTTCATTATCTCTGTATTTTCCACGCTGAATTAGGTTTTGAGATTTATTTCGTTCAGAAACATATTAGAAAAATGTTACAGAGGTTGAAATTTTGATAACTTTCACTGAATCAGAAATCAGGCTTTGTGCGGGATAATTGTGTATCATAAAATAAAAATAGACATTAGTAGACGAAGTCATAAACAAAATGAAAGAAGCTTTAGGTCATATGAATAGAAAGTGAAAGAGAGAGGGAGGGGGGAGCAACATGTGTGAGAAATAATATATATACAAAGAGCGAGTAAGACAAGAATGTGGTAAATATATAGAGAGAGGGGAAAGTGTAAAAGAGAGAGAATCTTGGTGACAGACAAAGAATAGAAGATTTGTTGATATAAATGTTAAATTATTTCTCGCAGAAAATTATATCATTTCATTATTATTTATGGAGAACGTTCTCTTTGGGACTCAGATTAAAAAAAAAACATTTTTTTTCCCTCGAGGTGACACTATTTCAGAGCCCCTTCGGGGCTAAACACACATACATATCGACATACTCTCTAATTTATATAGTAACTATACAAGCATCACGGTGAATAACAAAGAACAAAGAGAGTTCCATCTCAAATAGTGTCGTAGATATTTATATAACATCGGAAGCTTAAACTTCACAAACAGATAATTCGAATTTCTCGTTTCTAATCATTGGGTAATGACTAAACATGGGTCAAAAGATAGACGAAGGCCTGAATTTGCAGTGAAGGGGTCGTCGGTCACATCGATCTCAGTAGTCAAATGGTAGTTATTTTCTAGTTCGCCAAATGATGAAAAGTAACTTCGATTTCAGCGGAATTTGCATTCAGAACGTAAAGATAGATGAAACGTTGATAAACATTTGTTCGGCTTGCTAGCGATTGTGTCAGCTCGTTGCCTTGCATTAATTGGGTAATATTATTGCAAGAAAATATTCGTATTATTTCAGTAAGTCGCAGATGTACTGAAAATGTTTTGAAAGAAATGTAGATATTGGATAATGCCTTAGAGAAGACAAGAGTAAAGAGAAAATATATGTAGAATGATTAAAATTGATAGGGCGTGGATTTGTATTATGAATAATAAATTCAAATGAAAAAAAATAATGAAAGACTCTGTTCAAATGTCTACGAACTTTATGAAGTAAATAATGTTGATATTATTCTCATTTAAAAATAAATAAATGCGCCCTTTTAAAGCCTAGCCAGGCTCATGGGCCCGTTTTCCCTGTTTCTATGGCGTATGTGTTCCTCAGCTTGACGGGACGCCAATCCATCGCAGCGTTACTCATTTTTGACAGCTGAGTGGACTGGAGCAACGTGAAATGAAGTGATTTGCTGACACCCTAACCACTAAGCCACGCGCCTCCACTAATAAATGTTTCTTCTCGAGCCATGCCAGGATCATAAGGACCGGTTTCCCGGTTTCGGTGGCGTAGAAATGGCCCACCTGGACGGGACGCCGGTCCGTCGCAGGATTACTCATTTTTGCCAGCTGAGTGGACTGGAGCAACGTGAAATGACGTGTTTTGCTCAAGAACACAGCGCATCGCCGGGTCCAGGAATCGAAGCTACAACCTTACGATCATGAGTTCAACACCCTAACCACTAAGCCGCGCGCCTCCACGTTATTCTCATTTAGCCCTCTGAAAATAATATACGTTTCGTAGAATAAGACACATTTTGTGTTCATCTCAACTGAAAGAACACACAACAGGCTTTTTTTGACAACTAGATTACGAATATCTAAAGAGCCCTGGGCAACACATACTACTCCATTTACTTAGAAGCAACACATTTAACTACCATTTTAAATATAAATGATAAAGTTGAATATTCAGACAGCAACTCACAAAATATTGCCTTTCAGGATCGTAAAGCAAAATTTTCTAGTAATCAGAAATGTAATCCCAGTAACCTTTCAAAAGCAGAGTTTAAAATTGTTGGTAGATAAATTCCAGACTCTTATAAAAAAGCGAAGCGAAAACTCTTCTTTTACTGAATAATAGTGTTTAGATCAGTAACAGCGGCAATGATTGTAAATTTATCCAGTCTCATATTATTCATATTTATCGCCTATTACTAAGTCTGTCTGTGAATATGAAAGGGAAATAATGATACACTCACGAAAACCTGTTTGGATTTTAGAAAATTCGTTTTCGAAAGAAAAAGGATTGATTATTTGACTTATAAGGTCATCCTTTGACGCAGAATTAGCAGGAATATGTGACATGATAGAACTAATAATTTTGGAATATTTGCATAAAATATCCTACATTGGACGACATCGCTTACTTACACGCCGTATAAATGGCTATGACTAGACTTATGAAAAATGGCAGTGATTCAGTTTTAAACATAACAGTGAAATACGTAGACACGAATAAAGGCTACCTCTGCTGAATATCGAAAGAAGAGCTTTTTTTATATCCATAATAATTCCAATCAGGTGCTCATTATTGAAATTATTTTACTCCAAAGCCGGATGGCTAAATATACAATTACATTTTCTTTTGAACAGAATAATTTTAAAAACGTCAAATATATATTTTTCTTGGAGAATTACATTTTTCCTTCTTACCATCGCCTAATTTATTTTTATCTAACATTCGTATATTTTCATTCTTTCATTAATCCATTTTACACATATTTTTATTATATTTATTATTCATTGTGCAATATTCAAATTATTTCGATTCCTATTTCGTTTTGCTATAGTTCTTTTCTTCCTTAATTGGCTTATTTTATTTTCTTCCTCAATTTTCTCCGGTTCTCAATTTATATTTCGATAACAATGGTCATATAGTCAACCAATGAAGTTTTTTCAAATAATATTAGCCAATCACATTTTGTCTAGTTCTTCGAATATTTTCACTCGCTCTTGTTTAAACTTCCCTGTTATTTTCAATATATTTTGTCATCTGAAACTAGAAACAAAGACATTTCTGTGTGGTAGATCTACTGAAATGTTTCGGTGTTCATCAGCACCAAACTACTTTTGATTTGTAGAGGAAAACATCTCTTTCCAGTATGATAGCGATTCTTCTTTCAACTATAGGCACAAAGCTTGCAATTTTCAAAGAGAGAGCTGGTCAATTACATTGGCCCCAATGATCAGCTCGTACGTATTTCTTCGACCCGAAAGGATGAATGGCAACGTCGACCTAAGCGGAATTTGAACTCAGAACGCAAAGACAGACGAAATGTCGCAAAAAATTTTGTCCGACGTGCTAACGTTTCTACGAGCTCGAGGCCATGCTCATTTTCATACAATGTTGTTTTAATTGTATGTAGCTCTTGTCTACACATTCACTTAATTCATATTATTTCGAAAATGATTTTAAAATCAAATATTTCACATTTCAAAATGCATATTGTTACTTCTTGGTCCAGTTTTGTCTAGCCGGGTATCTATGCAATTTTCTTGTTTTGCACCCCTTAATGATAATTTAGGTCCGATATCCATCGACATCATCAATTCTTATGACGTGAAATTTAGAAGTGTCTTTAGCTAACGATGTGCTACAGAGGAACTTCGAGTAAATTTTTGTGTTCCAACTCCATATTTTGACTTGACACGGAAGGAGCCGTACAATTATAAGTCAGTGGTTTTTATGCTTTGGTTCACGTTCATACTTCGGATGCCGAAACCAGACACAATACCAGAGCCAGCATAATCAGAAACATTCCTGCTTTTGATTGTCCTGGATTCCACTATTTACCTGAGTTTCAATTTGTTTTTGTAATTGTTGTTGACTATTGCTGTGATTATGACAGCTTTTAAGCGCCGAATATTTGACTTCTAGCCACCACCACTGAACTCAAAATAACGGTTAAGGTGAGCTGGCAGAACCATTAGCACGCCGTTTAGTGTGCTTAGTTCTGAGTTCAAATTCTGCTGAGTTCGATTTTGCCTTTTATCCTTCTGGAGTCGATGAAATAAGTACCGGTTAAGCACTGTGGTCGATGTAATCGTCATACCCTTCCCCTAAAATTGTTGGCTTTGTGCCATAATTTGATACCGATATTACTAGCACGTGAAAATGCTGATAAATTCTGGGCCAATCCTCAGATTTTACGGTATGAGTACAAACTTATCTCAATAAAATAATTCCGTTACCATTCACATTATGTGTATTGCCATCCTTCTTACCTTCAATATTTAAAAAGAACACTTTTATAAACTTTTATGAACTTGCATATGCTTGACAAGTATAACGCAATGATGGTGTCTTCGCTCATTTCTCAGAATGTAGCACAAGATTTATGTGTTGCAAGATGGCATTAATCATGTTTTCGAAGTTTTCTTTAAACAGTTTCCTTGCCTTTTTATCCATATCCTCCCATTTCTTTCGTTAGTTGTTGTACTGCCTTTTCTCCGATGACGTGTAACTGAACCTCTTCCATTATTTTGGCTATTATGCTCAGGTTCAATTATGTGCATGAGGCTACGGATCCTGCAAACATAGTTTCCTCACTGTCACCCTTACTTTCCTTAATTTAAATGCTTTCATGCTATATTGATTGCACTATTGTTGTCTATGTCGCTTTTGTTGTGGAAGCAATTTCATATATTCCTACATTAGTGTTCTTAAATTTTGTCTTAGTACTACTCCACTTAATATTATACAAGCTCCTATTCAATTTATATTGTCCATCATTATGATATTTACTTAACGATGTAAAATCTGTTATTGAGGGAATAACAGTTTTATATAATGAACTATATACTTCCCATTCATATGCCCTGTATCCTGGACAAAAGTGCCCTTGAGCCAATATTCTGGGAAAATGTACTCGTCCACGATGTTGGTACATGTTTGTAGTTCAGATGGAGATGCATAACTTTTTACATTCCCCACAACATGTATCTGAAACAACGTTCACTTCATGCGATATATCCTTTAGATGTACATAAATCGTGCAGCGGTGTTGACATGGAAAAAAAAAATTGTGCAGCTGGTTTCGATCATGACCTGAGGAATTGGTTTGCCACAATATATGTAGCAATTGTGCAATGATCAGACTACACGTTTGGTGATTAACCCCTTCTCAGATAGCATAACGAGATCAGCCAATATTACTCTGGTTCGTCTGGATGTGTGTTGCGTTTATATTTGCGAAGAAGGAAACGTTGAAATATATTTCGTTGAAACTGGAACTCAAAAGAGCCCTATCTGTATACACCAAGGATGTCCTCGTTATGATGCTGGAAAAATAGATCGAAAAATAGAGTTTGTCGTCAGGACAATTTCATGTGATTACAACTCGGCACCTGGAAACGCGAATCTATAAGTGATGACGATGTCTCGTTGAATGCAAAATCTGTTTAGAGATTTGCTGTTTGGCTGGATCATATATATCCAAATAGGAAAACAGTGTTACGAGATCGCAAGCAGAATAGTCGGAAATGGTCACTGAAATGCTGGACAGAATATAAATCGAATAGGATTCTATCACTGATGTCCTTTTTTTCTCTCATGAAAGGATGTAGATCGGATAGGTAGAATTTGACCTCAAAACACTGGAAGATGAAATTGATACCATGTTCTTTTGTTACTGCCAACTTACCATCCTTACTATAACAACAAAACTTATGATCTAACACTAAATGAACAACAATAAATAAATCAGAAAGCTGAGTTAGTTGGAAAACTAGTGAAATATATACGTTTATTGTGCTAAACACTGTCCCGCAGTCCCAAAATTACAAGACAACCACGGTAAATATCCCAACTATAATCAAGAGCCCGTGCTGCGGAATTCGAGTGTCCTTGTGGTTAATAAAAGAAAAACTTTTCATATAACCTTAGTTTCAATCATATCATTACTACCATTTTAGACAAGATTCTAAAATGAATGTACGAGAATCTTCGAAACATAATCACTCATTTAAACAGACACATGCGAAGGAATATTGAAAACAAAGATTTACTTACACATAACTAACTATACACTGTGTTGACACTTTGCACGAAAATGTTGATATAACAAATATATGTCTATATCTTCATAGATGTATGTTATGCACAACTTACCTACAAAATTGATTCAAGTATAAAGAATATGCACAAATTAAATAATATCCTTTCCTTTCGCACACTATTGCCACGAATGTTCTTATTACAAAATGTGCTGCCACGCAAAAGGCTATATTCAGTCAGAGAGACATAAAACCGCTCAGCTTCTCTCACAGAAAGTAAGTGAAAAAAAATAAAAACAAAAAGAAAAGGATCCCATATGAATTATAACTTCTTCAAAATGAGTCTTTGATATTCATCTTGAAATTTGATGTCAACAAAATGGTTAGTATCTTTAACCCAAAAATATCACCAGCACCAGATACAGCATCTCTCAAAATTAACATTACATTCAACCGAAGAAAGAAAGACAAATTTAGTACAAACACATAATAATTTTTTAAAATATCAAAAAGTTGAGTGAAATGACAGAGCTTTCTGTGTGTGTGTGTTTGTGTGTGCCTGCGTGTCCGATTATGCTTTTTTAGAATGTGTGAATGTATATATATATATATAATATATATATATATATATATAATATATATATATATATATATATATATATATATATATATATATGTATATATGTATGTATGTATATATGAATCAATTTTTTTGAAACATTGACACTCGAAGTACACGTAAAAAAATAAAGGTATATAAATATTGGGTTGATATTTTTATCAATGTTTTTTTTTTCACCCCAAATTCTATAAGCTAATGTCTATACCTTTATGTGTTTTTCCAGAACGGCTCTTACAAAAATGATTATTTCTCTCGAAAATTTAGATAAACAGGGTGTCAACAGAGTGCGGTGAATAAACTGTCGTCTAACTTACGCAAAAGTGAAAATAACATTGACATCTCATTTCAACAGATATATTTACCAAAATTACATAAAAATATCTGAAATACTAAAGACCAAATTCATTTAATAATATCACCTTTTGCTTCAACCACGGCCTCCAGACGACTTTGGAATCTTCTGCAGCTCTTCCGGACAGTCTCCTTTTTTAAGTTGTAGAATGCTGCCATAATCCTTACCTTCAGTTGTTCATTTTTGGAGTTACAAGTAGTTTCGACAGTCTCTTGATCAACTGTGCTCCATACATAATAATCAAGGTGATTGCAGTCTAGGGAGATAGTTGGCCAGATGTTAGGTGTGATGTGGTCGCAGAAATTGTTTGAGAGCCATGACTGCGTTGTCTTGGCCGTGTGGCATGCTGCAGAGTGTTGTTGCCAGACATAAGGGTGTTCTTGTAGCCACCCTCTTGACCCAGAGTAGCACTACCTCCTGCAGGCACTTGATATAGGCCTCCGTGTTGAGTCTGAGGTCACGTGGGAAGATGAGTGGAGGCATAATGTCGCCATCACTAGTGACCACTCCCAACACCATAATGTTGATTGGACGTTTGATTTTTATCACTCTCGCTACATGTCCTCAGATTTCACTGTCCTGATATTGACATCCAAACACTGTGAAATGTTCGTATTGGAACTTCCGGCGTGAATGCCAAGCAGCACAGCATATCGTCTGCAAATTTTTGGCAGAATGAATTCCGTCATGGTGCTATTTTTCTCACACACGGTGCCCAACTGACCTTACTATACTGTGTACTTGACAAAATAAAAAAAAAGAATGCGTACGCGCAAAAATTAAAAATATAAACTGGTGATAATTTATCTATCGTACCTTATATATATGTGTGTGTGTGTGTGTGTGTGTGTGTGTCTGTGTGTGCGTCCGTGTGCATATATGCATATATTTATGTGTGTATGTATGTGCGTATATGTTTGCTTATATCTGTGTATATATGTATTTGTGTATTTATATGTGTGTATATATATGTGTATATGTATGTCACTTTGAGTTTTTGGCAACCAATGGGCTGAGCCCATTGGCTGAAACGCAACAAATATATGATACATGTCTATCTACATTATCCAACGTATTCGATTTGTATATCTGAATACGTTTGCACTATATAAAAAAAATTATTTCAAATTTACTGCTGAACTATGACCTTAGGACGCACACGCATGCACTCACACATGCACTCGCGCACACACAGCCACACACCTACAAGCACGCGTAGACATGGTAGAGACACGCGCACACACATACACGTATATATGGATGGATGTGTATATTATATAACGGAATCTCCAGTCGTTAGATGACATTTGATGGTTCGACAGTTTTGACGGAACGGACGAGTGTTTTTCTTCTCATGAGTTTTGCCATTTGTCTACCTCAATTGTGTTATTGTTTGTGAAATTTTGTGTGTTATCGATTCTAAACATGATTAGCAGGGGAAGTATCGAGTCTAGAAATTTCCCCTTTAAGGGGCGAATTGAATTTTTTCTTTGCAATTTCTTCTTGTGTAATCTAGTTACACATTTTTGAAAGTTTTGAAACACAAAGAACGCCCCCAATATCATCAAACTCACCAGACGAAAGTGAACACAGAAAAAATCCCCAAACATACGTCAAATGCTACAAAGGAAACCCTTTGAATTGAGCAAACCAAACCGACGCGGGTTCGCATCGGTGGAAACTATAAACCAGGAAAACATAAAATATAACCAACTTGACCTAGAAAAATATAAAAACTTAGCAAAGCGCGTGAAGGGAATAATATAAATTTAACGCTACCCGATGATATAATGCAACAAAAAGCTAGAAAAACTAATTTTTTAAACTCTTTCACTAAAAACGAAAAATGTCGAACATATGCTAAAGGAAACAATAGAAAAATTCCTGCAGCCCGTATGGGGCGACACCAAATATGTAGCAAGAGCAGAAAATATGGCACTGCAGAGGTAAGTTTCGCGTCTGAAGAAGAAGCAAAAGAACACTCCACAGTGCCTTTGAAAATCAACGAACTGGCGTTACTGCCCACTTATAATGGGTAAGCGCACATCTAAAATAAAAATTGGGGAGATCCCACCCGAAATTGACGTGGTGTGGCTCGTGACCGTTGTTTTGATGGATTTGGAAAGTAGTATTTCCATTCCGCAGGTCACGAAGCTGCACCAACAAAACTGTCGTGGGCCAAGGCCTCGAAATAATAATACAGGCCACACAACAGGACCTCGAAATTATACTCGACTTAAGAAACTTACCAGATGGCACTGCCCTCCGAGTTTAGGTGGAGGGTCGAAGGCCTAGATGTTACAAATGTGATCAACACATTAGAAGCTCTTGCCAATCGATAACCCAGAAATGGACCGCCCTCTACCAGACGTGCCTCCATTGCACCTAATCAAGACCACCATACCAAACCAATACCACAAACAAACCCCGCTCGGGACACAAAATCAAGTAAGACCCCAACGGATAACACCAACAAACGAAACTCCACACCAGCACAAACACTAGCACAAAAAAGGCAAGACAACCCCACAACATAACAGGTACAGGAAGAGGTAGCTAAAATAAAAAGAAGGAAAAGAGTAAACCCTTCCTCTACAGTCTTCGCCCCACTGAGACACACCACGATACAAGCACCACCACACACACACGTAGACCTCATACTCTAGAATCTGTCGTCAACATCACAGCAATCAACACAAGGAGCTCACAATTCACAAAATACATAAATGAAAATCCTCGCATATCACCTTTCAACGCCCCTTTCTCACATTCATAAATTTCTGAACACATCTGATTAATAAAACTTGACTGTCATTCATTCATGCAACTAAATGAACTATATCCTAATGACATTGGAACATTACAGTTAAATTTTACTAAAGACATCTAGTGGAACATAATTAATGACACCTCACAAACCACTATCAGAAGGGAGTATATATCTAAACCCTTCCCCAATCCCCCAAAGTCAACCTTGAACGCCACAAGATACACCGAGAAGGGAGGATAAATCCACACCCCCACATTACCAAGTAAGTAATTAATTCTATTCCTCATGGTTGCGTTCAACTTTGGCAGTGTGAATATGCGTGGCCTGGGATCGTATTGGAAGCAAGTATGCTTGCTAAACGATCTCAGGTCATAGAATTTGGATGTCATAGCCGACTGTGAAACCAGGCTGACCGGGTTGCAAGCTTTTTCACCTCTCTTCGATGGTTATGAGATCTACGTATCTGTAAGCCAGCCTAGACAAGGCAGAGGATTTGTGGATTTATTCCTGAAAGGCGTGGATATAGAAATCAAGACAATCTTTGTGGACCGAGAAGTCAAGTTGGTCGTCCTAAACACGACACATAGCAGCGGCAGCGTTTTCAGACTGGTTGCAGTTTATGCCCCAAACGACACAGAGCAATACATCTACTTCAGAAGCCTAGAGGCTTTTCTTGGGACGTCGCGCCATTTAGTATATGTTGGTGACTTTAACATAATCCTAGATGCAAGTGCGGATTTTGTTGGCTCAACTCCAACTAGAAAAGGGAAAGCCTAACTTGCTCAATCGCTTTCAGCTGGCTGACAGGTTTAGAATGGATCACCCGGGTGCTCCTGTGTGGACATTGAGCAACAGCTCCGGGTCTCCCAGATCCTATTAGAGTATTCATTAGGGTAGGTGACAAATCTAACGCTTGTTGCCCACAATATCAGATCGTCAGCTATACGGATCATAGGTTTGTGATCAGTAAGCTTGACTTGGAGAGACTTTGTACACTGGGCCCCGGTTACTGGAAGCTAAACAAGTCACCCCTGGCGTGCAAAGCATACAGTGACCGGATTAGAGAATTAGTGGAAAGGGCGTTAACAGTCGCCATCAAGAATAACAAAAAGGTCCATTAAATTTGATTCACGTAGATATAGCAAAGTTTTAGCATTGGAAAAGAAAAGAATACAGAGGGTATTAGTTAGCAGACTAGAAGAAGCACTAAAATCTGACAATGCTTCTAACGTGCTAGCAGCAAGATTGGCCCTAGATCAGCACCTCAATGCCAAGCACGAAGGTTGTGTTGTCAGAGCTAAGTTACGTGCTATGAGACAAGAGGGAAATGCTGCGAAATGGGACCGCGTATTAGAGATCCAACGTAGCAATAAAGCCACTATACGGTCTTTGGCCGACAAAAAAAGGGATGCATGGTTTAACGAAACCGACAAAATGTGTAAGGTCCTTCACCAGCACTGCACTCAACTGTTCGGACGAGCAGTGGGTCGGATCTCAGGATGGACTTCTTGGACTTCCTGGTTGGTCTGCTGTGACTCTCAGTGCAGGAAGCAGGGTGCTTTGAAGGACCAATCACAGCTGCGGAGGTAGAAGAGGTTCTATCGGGCTTCTTTGGGGACAAATCTCCGGGTCTAATTTTAATGTAATATGCCAGATTTGTTTGGGAACCTACTGGCAAATATCTACACCAACTGACAACTGGATAAGAACATTTCTAGCTATGTGAGTCAGGGGACAATGGTGCTGCTAAGAAAGGACCCAAACAAGGGGACGTTATAGATTACTTTAGGTGCATAACTCTGCTTAATGCTGAAGATATTGGCCAAGGTGCTAGGCAAGAGGTTGGCGCATTTCATCGACAAACTGGTTGGGATGGCGCATGTATGTGCCCTCCCATCCAGTACGATCCTCGACAACCTCCACTTCATACGCTACATCATAGCGTATGAAAGAGGTTGTATCAGTACGCCTTTCCTGGCATGAGAGCGATACTGATACATTTAGATAAGTGAAAAGCATTCGATATGGTTAACCATCACAATCTGGCGGCAGTCCTCGACGCGGACGCGTTTACCCGCACTTTCACGGTGGCATCACCAGCTGATATGGAAACATTAAAGCGGTAGTTCGGATGAACGGTCATCCTACAGAGCTGTTTATCATCGTGCGTTCGGCCCGCAAAGGATGTTCTTTGTCCTTCCTTCTGTACATTCTGGCCCTCGAGTCTTTACTGCAGAAACTGGAGGCCCCTAGGGGCGTCCTGCGTGATCTAGGGTGCGGGAGGACACTAACAGCGTATGCGGACAGCACCACCGTCATTGTATCCTGTGGCAGACACCTGCATCTAGTAGCCGATGCCATTTGGGTGTACCACGCAAATCAGGGACAAAAATAAACCGTGTCCTGTTTCGTAAAGTTGCTGATCACTGCTTTGAATGCGCACCGATTACCGAACGGTGTCGGGTTTACTAGTCACTGAGTAAAAAGATTATGATTAAGCGAGGTAAGTAGTTCTGGATTTGGTGCAATTAGGGTAGATATAAACATGTAATGTGAATGTGTATGGGGTGTATGGGGGTTAGTAGTATTAATTGAAAAGTTAGTAGTATTCTGTATTAGGTTAAGTGTTCATATTGAGTTGTGGAAGATATTTATTGATGCAAGTTGCCTCTTTATTCATTCTTTGCTGTGCTGAGGTGTTCTGTGAACATTACAATATTAAAAATAAATTTAACCCAAACCACATCAACCATAGACAATATAACAACCCTCAGTACAACCATAATCTAGTCCACTGCACAGTCACTCCACCACCAAAATACTACCACATACACACTTTACACCCATTTTCTCTTCAGCAAACAAAACAAAAAGCAGACTTTCCACAACAATCCACCTACTACAACCATTGGGCGGTTGTGGTGATTGACACAGAGTACTACAAATTTTAATACTCTCCATGTTGGGAAATAATATCTACTATGAGAAGATAGTAAAATACAACCCACAGAAGACACTTAAAAACTTATCCTCCTTACTTCAAATACATGGAATGGGCCTCACTAAAAATGAAATTGACTATTTATCCAATTTAAAATACACGCGTAGTCTGTATTTTAAATACAGACCTACAGATTACCTAAAATACACAAAAATCTACATATTTGTAAAGCTTGCAAAGTTTCTCCGAGACTACATTAATGTTCCTCCTCCACTGACCTCA
The DNA here is from genome assembly GCF_006345805.1 of Octopus sinensis. NCBI lineage: Eukaryota > Metazoa > Mollusca > Cephalopoda > Octopoda > Octopodidae > Octopus > Octopus sinensis. Next base: position 161,243,109 of record NC_043000.1, on the reverse strand, counting down.
GACTGAGACCCATCATTGCTGGCCCCGCAACTTCCTCGACATCTTCCTCGACATCTTACTCAAACCGCATCTAAAATATGTGAAAAGCTTCATCAGGGATGACTTAGACATGCCTAAACACCTCCCGAAGAAGCAACCCTCTTAGTATCATTCGATGTGGTGAATCTGTACACCAATATCCTACACAACTATAGTATTGAAGCAATCACCTTCTGGCTAGAAAAATACCCAGAAAAGATCCCAGGACGCATCAACCACACATTCATAATCGCAGCACTCAAATCCATCCCACTGAACAACTATTTCATGTTCGATACAGTTTACTATCGACAAATGTGTGGAATTGCAATGGGAACCCGAGTTGCTCCAGTGACTGTGAACCTTGTCATGGGTTACGTAGAACTTAAAACATACCAATCATCACTACAAAAATATGGCACCTCATTTCATTGATATTAAAAGGAGTACTGGAAGAGGTATTTGGACGATTGCTTTATACTTTGGAAAGATAGCATGGACAAACTCTTCGACTTCAAAATAATGCTTAACAATATAAATAGCAAGAAACAATTCACCATGGAGCATAGCCTTCAATATTATCATCCAAAATCTACCCATCCTCACAGAAGATAAAACAATGAAAAAAATGTTAGGCTCACACAAAATTATCAAAAGCAAAATGCAACCGAAATCATTGAAAAAATTTTTATCCCAGCGCAAGACTATATCCCCTTCTAAGGACAACAAAGAATGAATAAAGAGGCAACTTTCATTAAAAATATCTTCCACAACTCAATATGAACACATGATTTAATACAGAACACTACTAACCTTTCAGTTAATACCTCTAACCCCCATGCATCCCATACACCATTCACATTACAGGTTTATATCTACCCTAATTGCACCAGATCCAGAACTATTTACCTCCCTTACACATAATCCCTTTACTCAGTGACTGGTAGACCCGACACCGTTCGGTAATCGGTGCGCATCCAAAGCAGTGGTCAGTAATTTTATGAAACCGGTATGCCTTTGAATCTCTTCAACAATTCACAATAATGACTTTTATTACTTTTATTCCTACCTCAGTTCATCTAATTGTATATATGCTTCGTTACTTTTCATAAAAAAGCCTTTACTATTTTTCATTTCAATGTGCATTTTCGCTTATTTTTCTTACTTCTCTCCCATATATATATATATATATATATATATATATATATATATTAGAAGAAATGAGGTAATCAGAAGATCGGATGGTTCATATTTATAGATATTTATTTATATATTACATTTTTTACATATATATATCATATCATTCAGATCATATAATTCAGATTATTAGCGCTTTCTCCCATTCTAGTGGGGTTTTAACCCCACTAGAATGGGAGAAAGCGCTAATAATCTGAATGATATGATATATATATATATAAAATGTAATATATATATAAATATCTATAAATATGAACCATCCGATCTTCTGATTACCTCATTTCTTCTAATATATAATACCTGTACATCATCTCCAAACCTTCCAATATATATATATATTTACGCATACATACATACATACATACATACATACATACATACATACATACATACATACATACATATATATATATATATATATATATTATATTATATATATATATATTATATATATATATATTAATATATATATATATATATTATATATATATATATTATATATATATATATTATATATATATATATTATATATATATATATATATATATATATGTATATATATTATATATATATATATATATATATATATATATTATATATATATATATATATATATATATATATTATATATATATATATATATATATTATATATATATATAATATTATATATATATATATATTATATATATATATATAATATATATATATTATATATATATATATATTATATATTATATATATATATATATATATTATATATATATATATATATATATATATGAATTTATGCAGTAGATATGTAGTGACCCAGTTATGTGTGTAAGTATATATGTGCCTGCACATATACGTATAAATATGCTTATATTCATCAGTGTAAAACTGAAGCAGAATCAAAAGAATCTTAATCTAATGATTCAAGAAATACAGATCAAGAAAATAAGTATCTTTATGAAATATGTACTTGGGTAAACGTAATCGGGAAGTGTGTATTTTAAACCAGCGAAAGAATAACAGACCAGTGGTACTTCATACGAGTAGTACGATTGGGATATCTTAAAATACATAGTAGTGGAGAAAATGAAGTGTAGTAGAAGTTCAATGCACGAATAATATAGTAACATAATAAACTAAGACAATCGTAGACAGTGCAAAGTTTTGGAAACTTTGTAAAATATAGTGTTTCGCAAACGGAATGATGTATGATGACAAAACTGTTCGTTAAAAACAAACAAAAACCAACAACAATAGGCCTTTCTGTTGTCAGTTGTAAAAATGTTTGTCTCGGTGTGTTGTGTTTTCCGCTGAGTGTTATGTGTCTGTGTCTGTATGGGTGTGCTAGATATTTATTATGATTGGTATCAAAATGAACATTATTATTCTGTTTTCACTTTTGCGAAGCAGTCTTCTCTCTCTAATGTCAACAAGAAAAAAATGTCATTATATTCTCTTAAATAATTCATAATATAATGGCCTGGGGGTGTTACTTTGAACAAAACGAAATACATTATAACAATACTTGTGACAATTTTATAAACTGGAAAACATTGTGATATCTTCTGGTCTACAGATTTAGCTAAATTGAATGGTTTAACATTTCTTGCAACGATACGACTAAAGTATAACAAGTTTATCTGTATTTATAATGACTGATTTTAAGTTTCCGATTTGGTTTCAAGATCTAGTTTGGAATTCCGCTTGTAGTTATTTCTTTTAATTTCATTTCAAACTTAGAGATCATCTACTTGAAGATATGCACGAGAGTCGGATAAATTCATTCCCTGTCTCGATAAATGTGTCACCTTTCCTTCAAGTAAAGTTAGGTACAGCTTGCTAGCTCAAAATTTAACTGAGGTATAATCGGCTGGTGAATACAAGTGTATTGTACTCACAATGAAACTATTCTGCTGTCATAGGCCGAAAAGACTAAATTTAAAGCTGTACCGGTGGATGATAGTATTTATTGTTGCAAGTAAAGGATGGAAAATATTAACTAAGCAAATATTTAGAAGTCTTTCGGTAGAGGCTCCAGTTTTTCTGAAACAGTAAATACCCGACATAGAAAAGCAAATTTGCTACATTCTTAACGTTTCAAAAACTTAATGTTCAAAACAGTCATCATATTTAATTGCTATGGGTATGTGGAATAAAAAGTTATTTTTTGCAGATAAAAATATTGTAAGTTTCTGTGGGGTGAGGAAGCTATGCTTGGTATACGGTAATTGTGTTTTTATAATAAATGTAAACGGGTTTACATTAAGTAAAATTGTCATACGCGAGGATGGAAACTGCTAGTAGGTGGTTTAATTTAGCTCTGAGAAGCTTAAATTAGATAATATATTACTGCTAAAATACGGTATTTATAGGGAGAACGGGAGACTAGGCGCGGGATACTGAAATGACTATTAAATAGAGAGAATCTTTTCCAAACTAAAATACTGTGGTACGATTTTCCATACAGTGTTAATTAGAGCAATGCCAGTTAAGTTTCATAGAACATATATCAATTTGCTGTCGTTCGTTTGGTTTTATCAACTTCTGTTAAGCATATGAAATGGTGTGGTAAATATGATATAATGTGAGGATTATGCTACTCTGTGATAAATAGAGTCATCTGTGTTGAATATATTGCAAATTTGATACTCTAGGGAGAATATGATATTCTTTGATGAATGTGATATTATGTTAAATTCTGATATTGTACAATATATATAACTTTTTTTATGAATATGGTGATATGTTATGAATATTAGATCCTGTAATGCGTAGGATGCTCTACGAATAATATGATATCCTTTCATGAACAGGATATTAACTTATAAATACAATACTCTCTAATATATAGAGCATTTCCTTGATGAATATAATATTGAGGTAAATATGATAATTTGTAAAGAGCATGATATTGTGTAGTAAATCAGATATGAATGATGAATGCGATATTTTGTGAGGGATGTGATATCGTTACATAAATATCGTATTCTCTTACGGGTATGATTGTGTTTGATGAATATGACTCTCTGAAATAATTCTGATATAGTGTTATAAATACAATTATTTTCTTATAAATATATGATCTGCTGAATAAGTTATTGAGTAATATATAATGGATAGTGTATTCCTTTAAAAGAGCAGTAGCTATAGGCATTATAGTAATTAGATTCATTCAGCTGGAGCCGTCTTTGTAGTGTATTGTACCAGCAGTTGATCAAACACTATCATTAATATCCTTATTTATTTAAAGTGACTATATATCAACCACTTATGTAGATCAAAAGTGGTCGTTAAAGACAAAGCTGAGCTCTTCAATAGAGCTGAGACTACGGCCTGCTTTCAATTTTTAGTTCAATTTACTGCAATTCTCCCTAGGAGATTGAACGACACCTCTCCCACGTGAAAAAGAAACCAATATGATATGGAGGGATTAGAAGGTTTAATAAACATGTTTGATACATAGCATGAAGAAAACTATAAAATATGTGGTTCGCTTCATAAATATAGTATTTTCATTATTTATAATATCAATTGAAATACTTAAAACCAGTGATCGAGATTTAAGTTCAAATTTGAGTTCTGGGTTTCGTTTTTATGTAGTGCTTTTGGGGACAAGTGGGATGTCCCTGGTCATTCCGGCGCGCAAGGATCTTAGCTACGTTCTACTGCAAGCTAACAAGTAATTTATCAAATTTCAATTACTATCGCTATTTACTTCGATTAGATGCTTCACGTTGTGATGCATACCGAAAGTTAAAGTGTTTGGTCATTTTCAGAGTTCAGCTTTTCTTCATGAACACAAACAGGTTTACTTCTTAACATAGTATTTGGGTCTTTGAGGCTCTTTTACTCATGCTGGAGCACCACACTTAGTCGAGCAAATGCACCCCAGGACTTATTCTTTGTAAGCCTAGTACTTATTCTATCAGTCTCTTTTGCCGAACCTCTACGTTACGGGGACGTAAACACACGAGCATCGGTTGTCAAGCGATGCTGGGGGGGGACAAACACAGACACACACACACACACACACATGTATATATATATTTCCATCTACCAAATCGACTCACAAGGTTTTGGTCGGCCCGAGGCTATAGTAGAAGACACTCGCCCAAAGTGGGGACTGAACCCGGAACCATGTAGTTCGTAAGCAAGCTACTTACCACACAGCCACTCCTACGCCTGTTAATTTTACTTCTGTGGCAAAGCTAAACGTTCGTCATATATGTAGAAGCATGTCGCGATGTTATGTCCATGCGCGATGGTGTGTATTTGTATATTAAGAAGTAAAAGGTGCAAAATTTCAACAATTTCTCTGAAGAATTCGGTGTGAGAAGAAAAGAATGTATGTACGAGTGCATACGGCCATTTTAAGTTACCTCAGTGTACAAAAAAGGTTAGATATATAAATAGATTGGTTCAAAATCTTATTTCAATATAATTTTAGATACTGTGATAACAGAGTAAAAGCTGACTTAGAAAACTATATCGTTTTGTGAGAGAACTATCGAGAAGTTAGTTTGGTAAGAAAATTCATCTCGCGCTTATTTGGAAGGAGAACAACTGATATACAAGCGATAAGAGAGCAAAAAGAATAAATTTTCTAAGTTTTGGCAAATCAATGATTTACCATCTTCAGTGAAGTAGAAATAAATATCACTTTTAAGTGGACATTAGTATATCGCAAGTAACATTTCAAGACGAACTCAAATTCTCAGTAAATTTCCTTCTGAGAATCGGTGAATATGTATTGCAGTACATATTGGTACGATTCATAACAAACTCAAATAGCACATATACACCGATTCACTCTTTTGGTAATACGTAAAAAAAAATGTTTCATCGCTCAAGTATGCAAATTCTCTTACACGGTTTCATATTTTTAACACTACTACTACTACTACTACTACTACTACTACTACTACTACTAATAATAATAATAATAATAATAATAATAATAATAATAATATTAGCTACTGCTACTATTACTACTATTACTACTATACCACGACGACGATGACCACCACCACAAAAACCACGACGTCGACCACCACCACCATCAAAATCCCTGAGGATAGTGACAGTTTTACCTTCAACGACTGGCGCATGATGATGTCCATACCAGTAAACAAGAGCGCTGATTTTGTAGTGTTTACATATTTTCGAATGAAAATAATGTCCTACCCAATCATGGCGACTTTTGTATTCATTTGGTGTCAGCATAGGACATAGCGAGACGTGATGATCCATTGTTTCGTCAAATGTTTTGCAGAATCTGCATTTAGAGTCAGAAACGCTTTGAAGAACATGAGAGTGAGAGTTTCTGGTAAGCAAGCTTTGATCTTGTGCCGCCAATATGAAACGTTATAATTACTTTTATTATTATTGAGTGAGAGAGAAGTGCATGCCATTATAGTGACACCAGGGTAAAATATACGAATGCTAGTATAACCATCATGACTACCCGTCTGATAAATGTACGCAAGGTACATGCATCACAACCATATGTGCGCGACGTGGTGATCACGTATCTAGATAAACAGCGCACATGACTTTGCAGATGGGGTCCCGCTCAAAAGGTCACAGAATAAGAGTTGCTTAAGGATGCTGGACGAAACACCCATGTTTCCAAAGGGAAGTTATCTAACCCCAAAGATTTCCTCTCAACATTTGGCTATAATGCTCCCATACTACTTCTGCTCGTGATCAGAGATGCATAGTAGTAGTAGTAGTAGTAGTAGTAGTAGTAGTAGTAGTAGTAGTAGTAGTAGTAGTAGTAGTAGTAGTAACACATTAATTTTGCGAGCTGGTTAATTCGTTAACACGCCGAAACAAATTCTTAGCGGACATCTCATCCCTCTTTAAGTTCTGTGTTCAAATGCAATCGAAACCGATGTTCCCTTTCATCTTTTCGAAGTTAATGAATTTCATGCCATTTGAACCTTGGTGTTGAAGTAATCAACTAGTTCCTACCCCAAAAATTTCAGGTCATGTGCCTATAAATGTAAGGATCATTATTAATACTTTTTTGAGAAATATCTGTTTTATATTTACGTTCTTACATCGAAATTAGTTGGTATAGTTTCGTAAATAGGTATGCTGGAAAATACGAATACAATTTAATAAAATCTAGTCTGAAATAAATCTTGACTTACGTTGAAATTTGGTTGCCTCTTAATGTATTTCATGTTCTTCTTGCATCTTAACTTTTACTCACTTTTTCATATCACAAGTGGGTGTAAATGCCTAGCTCTTTCATTCGCTTTCATACTATGTATCCTTGCCCTTTTCTACAACAAATGCAAGTTGAGATGAATGCAGTAGAATCATTTCTGAAAGGTGTTGAATTTGAGTGTTTTTGTTACGTTTCTATGTCCCCATGTAGGCTATCCTTATACAACGTCATATAGTGTTTTATAAACTGTATCAGCGTCATAAAACGTTATTTGCTTGTATATTTTAGATATTTAAGATATACCTGTGAACGTGTCGCCTGTATGGTATATGCCAAATATATAGCTCCGTTTCTAATTTTATAAGTTGCATTAACTTCATGGCAGGCTGAACCTTGTGGAAACAAACCTTTAAGGATGTTCATATCTATCTTCATACCTACAAACGGTAATTACGTTTTATCGTTACTTCAATTTCAGAATGTTGTTGGTGTAGCGATCAACGTGGGAGAGTATGGGGATATCTTGTGAGAGCAGCATTAATAATTACCGTTTTAAAATGTTCTCTTATACGAGACGTTCACATACTAAGTTATCTTCTTTGAGTGGATAGTCGTTGCAAAGGAAAGTTATTATGTCGTGTAATGATTTTAGAGGTTTGCTAGTTGTTACAAACTAGAAAATCTAGAGGTGTTACTTTCTAATCCAGCATTTCAGAAGCTCATGACATGATAGATGCTGTTAAACGTATTTATGACGAAGTTAGCAAGTTGTGATATAGAATAGTTTGTAAAAGCTACTTTTCAATAGTTGCCGTTATATTAAATTCTAGGTCACGTTAACAATTACACTAAATTCTACCCATACGGATAATGCATCCATTTGCTTCAAAATTAGGCGCAAGTATATTCGCCACGAGTACCACCGTGTCTCATCTTTGTTTTATTATTTCAATCTTACTGAAAATAAACTACATAAGATGTAGGCGGTCACTTGTAGTGCTTTTGTTTTTGTATGTCACGTGTAAATATATGTCGTAGGTTGATATGTATCTATTTAGCCTCATCTTTCTTAATCAACCACATGCCACATATTACTGTAATCAACATATTTTCAATCAATATCTTTGAGTCATCTCTATTCGTAGATCTTTATATCTGAATAGTTTCGGCATTTCATTTAAGGGGCACTGTTGTCGAAATTAGTATATTTTTCGTGATTTATGGCAATATATGGTTACTATAATTTTCTCATATTTCATCTGATATATATTTGTGTGACTTTCTGTTTTATTTAGACATTTCATAACACTGTCATTATCTCTAGTTTGTTAATGCTAAAAAAGAATGTATTGCGGTACTTTTCTGGCTCTACGTTCAAATCCTGCCAATGATAACTTCGGATTTTATCCTTTGAGTTCGATAATGTCGATAGTAACAAACTGGTGATTGTCTGATCTATGAGTAACATTACTACGGGTCAGACGCATTTATTACTAGTTTGTCAAACATCTGTGTCTGCTAGCAGTAGATAGCAAGCATCCCCAAACACGTGAGCTGGAATGTAATAACTTTCCTTAGAAAATATCCGAATAAATGGAAAAAATGCCGCTTTGAATATTTTGGTAAAGGTATTCATACGGAAGATGGTGCTTTTTGGTCGTAACAAAAGAGCTGTTATCATAACAATACGACTTCGGTTTAGTGGACAAATTCTGAGTCTATTATTTATCAGAACAATTTCGAATTACGCACACGTTCAAGTATGCCTTCAAAATTCTTTTGGTGTATGGACTATTTCTGCAGATATTGGAGGTAATCAAGGTCATGCACTGGAACACAAAGGTGGTTGAGAATATGGATCTCTGTATTACTAATATAGGAGATGCGTTTAAGCTTTCCTTGAAAGGCTGGAAGGAAATATGTTGCTGCTTGTCTGTCATTTATCTCGGAATAAATTAGCCAGGCTGGAATGTATGCTCTGTCTC
>NC_043000.1:161216241-161228741 GCF_006345805.1 Octopus sinensis | reverse complement strand
AACTCACTCAGATAAAGGCCAGAAAGCATTGGTCATATCAATGAACTACCAACGAAAACTCATAGACACGCGCGGCATAATAATTCAACTGCTTGTTCCAATCCTGTACAACACAATCAAATAAGCCTAACAACAGATATAGGAATCAGGATGTCCTCTGGTTCAACCCTATTTTCGCTTTGCATGCTTCAACCAAGATAAGATCGCTGAAATTTTTTTATTTGCTTTCAATAAGTGTTTTCCTAAATCTAATCAGTATCATGCTATTTATAATTAACACACTATGAAGGTATCCTACACCAACTCTGCTAATTTAGAACAGATTATGCTTCGTATAAAAAATAACAAAATGTGGAAAATGTTCAATAACCCATCTAGTGGATCTAGCGAACATTTGCATCTAAATACCAACCAATGAGATGTAAACCTCATTAATAAACACCAACTACGACCAATTTGTAGTAGTAGAAATACTCATGATATAGCTAGCATCTAAGACTCTTTATCGTAACCATGTTGCCAACTTTAAGACAATCAGTAAGAGACATTCAACATCTTTGGCAGATTTTGTATGGCGACTGAAGGAGGACAAAATGAAGTACAGCATTAATTGGTCCATAGTAAGGTATGCGAAACCATACAATATAATTTCTTGGAGATTCCGTCTCTGCTCTGTGGAATCCATGTCTATTCTGCGGACTAACGAGAAGATAATTAATAGAATTTCTGAACTACTCTCGAGATGCCTACATGCATAGAAATCTACTTTTGTACAATGCAGTGACAATGAATTTTGAGTATCTGTTAACTTAATTTAATTTACTTTAAGGTATGAATTACTTAAGTTTACATTTAACCTCCCCATTCTTATAAACCCCAAGTAAATAACCAACTCACTATGTGATCATGAGTGCACCAAACCTCACGGGTGCGTAAGCTTAGATTTTTGCGTATACTTGTATGAGCGAGTGTACTTACCCCTTGAAGGTCGTCCGAGGGCATTTATATATCCATATCTGTAAACAGTCATTTTTTTTTATACTTTTCTTGCTGCATTGTGTGTTCGTTTTTGTTTCTTTTCGCTGTCATCTGTGATTTTATTTTTGATCTTCTATATAAATGAAGATGTCTCCTCCGTCTAGCTGTTACGGAAAGTTACACTGCGGAACGGTCATTTTAACGAGTTGTATATATTTATTTTATCATCCGACTAGATACATCTGCACCACTGAATAGTCCTGAATAAGATATTGGGTATCCCACCCAATACACACACACACACACACACACACACACACACACACACACACTCATATATATATATATATATATATATATAACTTTCATAGGTTTCGACCAGTATAGGCCCACGCCATGTCTGACTTAATAACACCATATATGACTTATAGTCATATATGGGGCACCATGACCTACTCTAGCAAAGAGTTATTATTGTTGCAGACGTATCCGGGTGCAGGATGTTGGTCCGGGATTTATTTGTAGAAATTTGTCCAGTAAACTTTTGAATCACACTTCTCTTCATTTAGAAGCATATTGTTTTTTTCCGCCCAATGGACAACAACAAACAGATACGACCTAAGACATGTTCGGGCTCCCATACCGTTTATGGCTTTCTAGAGATTGGAATTATCTGCAAAGGTTTTTCTAGGTAGAATATTTGATGACGTCTCCTATGTCATTGATGTAGATAATGAAGAGGAGTGGGCCCAACACAGCACCTTGTGGGACACCCCGACTGACTTTGACTGAGCTGGATCGTATTCCCTCAAACACAACATGTCGGTTTCTGTTCGTCAGAAAACACTTTATTCACTGCAGCAGCTTTCCACGGATTCCAATGTTGGACAGTTTCTACAGCAAGATTTTGTGGCTCACTCTGTCAAATGCGTTGCTAAAATCCAAGTATATGAAGTCAGTGTTGGAGTCCCCTCCCAACACTTTTAAGATATCATCAAAATAGTGCGGAATTGCGACAGGCAGTCCCTGCCATCACGGGGTTCAACAGATTTTTATCCTCGAGGAAGTAAGTTATTCGCGATCTCACCACCCTCTCAAATACTTTAACGATATGAGACGTGAGTGAAATCGGACGGTAGTTCACTGCAAGAGATTTGTTTTCCTATTTGAAAACTGGAACGACAGACTGGGAAAGAAAATTATCAGGAATCTAACCTGTATCAAGTGAGTTTCTCCAGAGCTCAGCTAGAGAGGGGTGCAGTTTGATGTCGAAACATCTTCAGGACAGTGGCCGGGAACTTATCGGGACCAGCAACCGAGTTGTGTTTGATTTTATTTATTTCTCTTAGGCTAGCAGGAGCACCCAACATTATGTCAGATATGGTTAGTTGAGTGTTTACGTGACTGATACTAGTCAGATCAACCGCATTAGCATTACTGAAAACAGAGTTGTATTATCTCTGCAGTGTCTCTGCAAAACTGGCCTGAATGCTTGCAACAAACTAGTTTCCGCTTCAGGCGCCCACATTTACTATTCTGTAAAAAAATAGGTGACACATTGCAACAATCTTCTCGTAACTATTCCATATTGAAAATTACTATTTAAAAAGGTTTGTAAATTAATGTTTGATGTAAATCTACAACGAAATAGCCACAGTAAATTTCATCTCATGAATCGATGAAGAGGTAATTTTATACCCCCTACTCATTAATAATCAACTACCCAAGAATGTGAAATAGGAAAGTTGAGAAACAACTTGTTGTTGGTTTTTAAAATATATCCACTTAAGCCGGGGCATTCTGTCTGATTTGTCACACATATCAACAGCACAATGTACTTGCAAGTCATGGAATCCAGCAGCGGGAGCACTACATATAAAGCAATGTTTTGGAAAATTTACTTTCTTAATGACAATACATCTGCATATCATGATAGATCGCACTAAAACTTTTAATCTAGTGACTTGTTTCATTTCGATCAATCCAACACCAAATTGAAATATAAGAACTTAAGCTGGTAACTTGCAGTGGACTGATTTACGTTACCTATCGACAGCTTACCAGACTGTAAGGTTGCACCTTAATTTCAATCAACGATATCAGCTATCTGTAAATAATTTAGATAGCGCATTATATATATTATTTACATTATTTACAATTCGCGGATATTTGTCCTCATCTTGTTTGTTGTTAAAACAACGTTTCGGCTGATATAATCTCCAGCCTTCATCAGGTGTCTTGGGGAAATTTCGAACCTAGGTTCCTATTCTTAAGGTATTTTCGATGTTGTTGTTGTTGTTGTTGTTATTGTTATTATTATTATTATTATTATTATTATTATTATTATTATTATTATTATATTATCATCATTATCATTATTTTTCAGGTCACTGCCTGGAATCGAACTCGAAATCTTGAGGTTAGTAGCCCGCGCACTTAAGCACTACGCCGTGGGGCATATGGGGTAGTGGTTCCGAGCGCGGTCTACTAACTTCAGGATTCCGAGTTTGATTCCAGGCAGTGACCTGAATAATAATAATAATAATAATAATAATAATAATAATAATAAATCATATTATCTCTGGCTGTCCAGTCCTGTCTAAGAAGGAATATATTCACAGACATCACAGAGTCGGGACCTACATACACTGAAAGCTATGCCGACATTATGGAATAACAACAGAAAAAAGATGTTATAGGCACACACCAGAAAAGGTCACAGAAAACGAGAAAGCAAGCATACTCTGGGATATGCCAATACACACAGATAGAGAAATTAAGACCAACAGGCCAGATATAGTTGTCAGAGATCATGAAGAAAAAAAATGCTTTCTAATTGATGTATCATTACCAGCAGATGATAACGTGTCTCTAAAAGAAATAGAGAAGCTTTCAAAATACAAAGACCTGGAAATAGAGGTAATTCGAATGGGGAATCTAAAAGCAGAAGCAAATCCTATCATAGTAGGTGCATTAGGCATGATAAAAAAATATTCAGACAAATACATAACAAAAACACCAGGACTTACAAACACATATAACATACAGAAAATTGCACTACTAGGCACTGCACACATCCTACTCAGAACACTTTCAATACAGTAACCATCAGAGCATCACAACAAATCACAGCACATACCCAAGGCACACAGAACTGCGCTCGGTAGTGAAGTGAAAGCACGCTATAAAAATAAAACTACTGAATAATAATAACAACATCTAAAAAATACCTTAGGAATGAAAACCAAGTTTCGAAATTTCCCCAAGACATCTGATGAAGGCTGTGGGGTATATCAGCCGAAACGTTGTTTTAACTACAAACAAGATGAGGACAACTATCCTTCAAATGTAAATAATGTACGTAATTCCTCATCTCTTAAATATAGAACTGAAGTGCATTGTATGTTTTTACAGACAAGTTATAACTGTCTTACACTTATTTTTAGGTGAAGTCTGTAATATTGTTTTCACATAAAAATGTCAGCAAACTTATGTGTACATGTATAAAGTGGACTCATTCTTTTGATATATGCAGTGTTATGTGAACAGCAATATTTTCCCAGAGAATAATCTAGTTAAAATAAATGATTTATAACATTAACCCGGGCTAGTAAATAGTCTTTAAGAGTCTATAAGTGTTATGGTTTCTTGTAATTTTAAGATGTGGTGGTAATGGCTTATCGTTCGAAAGATCATCACTTCACTGGTTTTATCGATGTTTCTTCAATTTGTAATTTGCCTGCTCTAATATAGCCATATATAGATATATATGCAAGGTATTCAGGTAATTTCTTTTGTATTGCAGGAACATTTATATAATTGATACTGAAAAATAATATCCAAGTTGAATAATATCCTTCAGTTGATAGCCCTCTATAAAAACTCTCACAGTAATACACCGTGACAACTTTTACGAAAGGTGGTGAATAAAGAGAGAAAAATCTCAAATAAATGTAAAGTTAAAGAAGAAAGTGAAAGCATCATATACACATGAGATAAAAATACAACTTCCATAATTGTATTATTTCTCAAGTATCACAGCTATTGCATCGAACGATGATATTACGAATAGCAGAAGCAGAAAAGGCGGATGCTTTGAGTGAGAATGCTGCAACAAAGAAATGGAGTGTGATTTTGTCTGTAGTTCTGTTTAGGCATAGACCTATCCTGATTTAGTAGACGCATTGTGACTGTGGTATTCTTATTGGGAACATTTCAGGTTTTAAGGCTAAATAGAATAATATTTTCAGGCATGTACTTTTCTTAAGATGATAAGTAGTGATTTAAATGAGATTTAATACTAATATGAGCGAGAAAAGCATGTGTAACTGAGCAGCAAGCATTCACATGTCATTCCTCTCTTCAAAGTTTTGTGTCATAAACACCATATTAAAAATCTCTGAAAACAGCAATGAACTACGACATGGTTTTAACCGGAGACATATCCGGCAATTGTTAACTGCTTGCCATATAACCAAACAATATGTTTGGTTGTCAATCATGCTGAAGCACATATTTGATCAGATGAGCTCTGGCGTTAACCGACAAATCTTTTAGAGATAAATGGAAATACATTATGTAATAAATCTTATTTACAGAACAATGCTCTACAATGAATTCAGACGATATACGATGGATGTTTAGGTCTTGTTTCTAGATGAAACGGCGGCCATCTTGTGGATCTTCACTCTGTGTATGTTGCTACATCAGTCTACAGTAGGATGATTTATCGAAAAATATTATGTTTGTTTTGTGTGAGGTTATTGACCTGAATTGAAGTCGGAAAGAGAAAGTGTTGCTTTTTTTGTTTTTCTTCGAGTCATATTTGCTAATTAATTAAATTCAGGTATCCGATATGGTGTTTGGTATTTATGTGAAGTTACGTATGTAAATGAAGTTATAAGCCATTTGAGGTTGGAAAAGAACTAAGATTTTAATTAATCGAACGTATATCTTATAACAAAACAATAACATCAATGCATAAGCTGCCAAATAGAAAAGGACAAATGGACGAACATCTTAAGAGGATTATTTTCATTATTATGGAGTATAAATTGTCTCTTTGCTTGCTAGCGCCTGTATGTATGTGTAATTGTTTCTGGAAGTGAGTAAATATATATCCTTTTGCATTTAATGAAATAAGTTTAAAGGCGTTTTAATTTATGAAATACTTCATTTGATCAAATTCTGAAAGTTGGCCAAAGGAGAGAAATAGCAAAGCGAGAGTAAAACGTTGAAGGAAGGGAGAATCACAGAAATGTACACGCTCATACATACTCATATAAAGCATATAGTCCTACTATCAGTGGGACTAAAATATATTTACGTTTATAGACCCATAGACTACAAAATTTCTTCCAATTTTAAATCAATTATATACAGACGTGTATGTTTGTGAGTATAGATATAGATAGACAACTAGATACGTATATGTATTTAGTTCGTTTGTGTGTATGAGTTTGTGTGCGTGTCCATGAATCACACGTACACATACAGATACACACACACACACAAATAAACATGTTGTTGGTGTGGGTGAGCGTGAAAGAGAGAGAGAGAAAAGGAGTGAAAAAAGTAAAGAGTGTTATTGTCGTGTAGTGTTTTCTGTTTAGAAAGCAAGAGCCACTATAAATTTGATGACGGGAGAAACAATTCTTGAAACGAAGACGTTTCCGTATGTAAGAAAGCCATAGATGTAATGAAGTTAAAAGCTCGGAAACACAAATTACTTAATAGCGCTACTAACAGAGTAATTGCACAACTGATCTACAATACTGAATAGGTTCATATATAGAAAATACTTTACGAAATTTCTATTGATTATTAGAATTCGTGAAGGCGCGTGGCTTAGTGGTTAGGGCATTCGGCTCCCGGTTGTAAGGTCACGAGTTCAATTCCCGGCGACGCATTGTGTTCTTGAGCAAGGCACTTTATTTATTTCACGTTACTCCAGTCCACTCAGCTGGCAAACGTGAGTAGTACCTGTATTTCAAAGGGCCGGAAATGTCACACACTGCGTCACGCTGAATCTCCCTGAGAACTACGTTAAGGGTACACGTGCTTGTGGAGTGCTAAGCCACTTGCACGTTAATTTCACGAGCAAGCTGTTCCATTGATCGTATCAGCTGGGACCCTCGTCGTCGTAACCGATGGAGTGCTCCTATAAGAGTTCTAACGGGTTTGCAAATCGATGGCCTCACAGTATTCGGTGTTTTAATAATAATAAATGTTACAACTAGGTACAAGTCTTTGCATTTGGAGAATTGATTCATAGATTTGAATATTTATTTCATTGGATCATGATATAAAAATCAACGTTGGCGACAGTGGGTTGGAAGTCATAATATCAGAACTCATAAAAGACATAAGTAAAGCAATACACTGTATCCGAAGCTTTACAGATTCTAGAGTCGACAGATCTAGCAGTTCTGCATATAAACATTATTCAAAATATGTTACCTTTTATGTTGATATACAAGATTTGGATGGCATGAAAACGGGTGAAACATTTACAGAGTCAGTAAAGAGGAATAGAGGGGAGTTTAAGACATTAATAATTAAGCTGAAGCCCAGCCATTACAGTTGATAAAATGAGAAGGAACTAAGGAAAGGTAGTACATTGTATTTAAGTATTAGATGATATTAACGAATGTTGATGAGTGGATATACGAACGAACGAACAGAATGCAAAGTATTGCAACTGAATTAAAGAGATGACAGAATGCCAAATGATGGTACCATTGCAAAAGTAGATTATCCAAAAATTAAATCCACAAAGCCATAAAGCTCACGAATCAGCTAAGATATATAGAGATAACTTTGTAAGTTTTGGAGTGCAAATGATGCGGTAATTTTGAAAACGTAAGATTCTCATAAATGCACAGGCATAAAATCACATATGCACAGGTACACACACACACACACACACACACACACACACTCACACACACACACACACACACACACACACACACACACACACACACACACACACACAAGCAGAGTGTTTATTATAACATAAATACTCAATTACGCATCCATATATATATATATATATATATATATATATGCGCTTGCACGCATGAATGTACACACGCACATAAATATATACATACATGCATGCATAAATGCACACGCACATACATACATACATTCATACATACATGCATACATACATACACACATACATGCACACATACATGCATACACACATACATGCATACACACATACATACATACATACATACATGCATACACACATACATGCATACACACATACATACATACATACATACATACATGCATACACACATACATACATACATACATACATACACACATACATACATACATGCATACACACATACATACTACATACATACATACATACATACATACATACATACATACATACATACATGCATACACACATACATACATACATACATACATGCATACACACATACATACATACATACATGCATACACACATACATACATACATACATACATACATACACACATACATACACACATACATACATACATACATACATACAGACATACATACATACATACACACATACATGCATACACACATACATACATACATACATACATACATACATACACACACATACATACATACATACATGCATACACACATACATACATACATACATACACACATACATACATACATACATACATGCATACACACATACATACATGCATACACACATACATGCACACATACATACATACACACATACATACATACATACACACATACACACATACATGCATACATACATACATGCATGCATGCATACACACATACATGCACACATACATACATACACACATACATACATACATACATACATACACACATACATACATACATACATACATACATACATACATGCATACACACATACATGCACACATACATACATACACACATACATACATACATACATACTACATACATACATACATACACACATACATACATACATACATACATGCATACACACACATACATGCACACATACATGCATACATACATACATGCATGCATACATACATACATACATACATACATACATACATACATACATACATAGATACATACATACATACATACATACATGCACACATACATGCATACACACATACATACATGCATACAGACATACATGCACACATACATACATACACACATACATACATACATACACACATACATACATACATACATACATACATACATACATACATACATACACACATACATACATAATACATACATGCATTCATACATACATACATACATACATACATACATACATACATACATACATACATACATACATACGGCACCTCAATTTGTACTAAACCAACTTATTAGACTGAAATATTCTATAGAGACAAAATCCACCAATGCATGCTTTCTCCTTCTAGTGTACAAGAATGAGTCAAAATTACTCTACACACACGTTTATTGTAATAGTCACTGCTTAATATGCTTATACTATTATCTCTCTCTCTTTCTCTCTCTTTATCTATCTATCTAATTAATTATCTATCAGCTTATCCATACATATACGTATACATACATACATACATACATAGAGTCACCCATATATTGTACATATATAATACACACATGTACACACACATATACACAAACATATCTGTATGTATACATTTATGAGTGCAACAAAAGAAAGGTACATTGAGGAAGTTTAACTTAGAAATCTATAACTGTTCATACTACACGAGAAACCTATCAGGCAATCTAGTGACGTCCAACTTTTCAGCTTATTTCTACTCTAGTTTTGTTACGATAGACATATGTTCATCTCACAAAATTAATAGAACTATCGTATTAGCGATACAATTTTCTACTGAAATAGGTTATTACAATATGCTAAAAGTCCGATGACTGAAACCTGTAGGTCTCTAATACATTACACACACTTGTATATATATATATATATATATATATATATATATATATATATATATATATATATATATATATATATATATATATATATATGAAATACACACACCTAAAGAGAAACACAAACACACACATCCAAACACTCATTTATATATACATTAATAATTCATACATACATACATACATACACTCTACCTAAAACGGAAAGAAGGCGGCAGGGGCTTAACATCGATCCCAAATCTCTTTGAATATCGCATCATAACCCTTCGGTAACATCTTTTAACCACCAAGTGTCGAATTGCATCATTTGACCAAGTTTGCATACGTGAGGCTGATAACATCTTAAGACTTGGAAGGCAGTTCCTTGAGCAACACACTTTGACTGATAACCCAGAATACATGCCAAAAGGAGTTGCACGATACTACTGCCACATATCATCAGATCAAAGGATGAGCCTATATGAGCAGAAGACTATGCATAGATATGTTAGTGGAAAGCTCTGAGATGATAGTAACATCGATCATCAAAGCAGTTTATCATGGGCCAATAGCAACATTACTACCTCCTACTTTCAAGGATATGCATTTACAATCCAGGAACATGAAATATCAACCAAGTACCTGATGAACAAGAGGGATAGAAATGGAGAAAAAGCCAAAAACAGTGACAACCGATGCAGACTCTGTGGACTTCACACTGCAGATATCAGCCACATCATAAGCAGTTGTCCCAAAACTTCATCACGGTATTATCTACCGATTAGACATGACGTTGTAGCTAGGACACTCTATAATGAAATCCGTCGGAAGGATAATCCAGAGGACAAAGAAATAAGAACACATTATGTTTTGGGTGGTGTTGGTAGTGGTGGTGGGGGGCAACCAGATCGAAACTGCCCGAAACTGTAAGGACATCTGGTAACTTGACTGACGAAAGAAGGTCACGAATGATCCATCCTTTTTTTCCTATCCCTCTAATTGTTTTTCTTGTCCGCCTTTGTATAGTCTATCTGTCCGGTTGATTTATTGTCCTCTGTTGCGTTTTTGTTCTCTTACATATATATATATATATATATATATATATATATATATATAACAATTGCAGCATGGAATGTGTTTATAAGCCATTTAAAAACACACAAACCGTTAGATTCACTTCAACATTTAAAGCACGAAGCTTTGTCAGTGAACAGGTCGCGGTCTCAAAGCGACGAAAATATTTTGACAAATTAAATTTAAACGTTGAAGTGAATCTAACGGTTTTGTGTTTCTTAAATGGCTTATAAACATCTTCCACGCTGCAATCGTTTTCGTTCCAGCACACGATCTCAGATCAAGTCAATCGCTATGCAAGTACATCTCCGTAATATATAATAATGATAATAATAATAAATAATAATAATAATAATAATAATAATAATAATAATAATAATAATAATAATAATAAGAATAATAATAATAATAATAATAATAATAATAATAAGAAGAAGAAGAAGAAGAAGAAGAAGAAGAGGAAGAAGAATCTTCATCTATCAGATATTAAAACGAACTTATTGCTACAACTCTTTCGAGGTCTGAATGGCTTTTAAAGTATTGCAGAGTGGTCAATCTACTTATAAACTGGAGCATCATGACAAAACTATCAAATATAATACAGCATGTAGCAGCTATCATCTGTGTTTAGCAAAGAAGTTATAAATGCTTATCTCCCTAGTGAATACACAATATAACGAAAGAAACAGTCGCACCTTACCTATATATAACACAGTTGAAACTACAAAGCTTCAGTCATATCCCAATCACCACCCATGAACAATTACAAACTGGCTAACTCGGATATTTTCCCAAAACAACGGTCTTTCCTTTTCTGAGACATCAAGCATCCTAGCATATAACAGCACTCGAACTAACCAGACATATTATCATATTCTTCACAACCTCCTTAGCCACCAGAACATCTCACGTAAGAAAAATGAAAAGTCTGAACAAGATGATTAATAGGCTACAAAAATTGTCTTCTACGCAACTCATGATACAAACACCAAAATAGTCCCCGGCAAAACTCACCATTATTACTATAATTGTAATCGAATTACCGAATGTGCTTAAACTACCTAAGTTTCTAGCATTAATTTCAGTCATATTCACCAGCTAAGATACTTGCTCAAGATGGTACTACTGCCCGTTTTACCGTTTTTGGCACTACCACTATAGTTCAATAGATACTGCGTCATGCCCCACTCTACCTATTTCTAAATTTGTATTTTATTACATTTTGAATTTGTATTTTATGACATTTCTTTTCCATTTATATCATGCATCACATGTTGATTTCTAAATAATAAAAATTGAATGCGTACTACTAATTGTTCTATAGGTTTTGTGATGCATAATCGAATCGATAGGAACCTCTGATGTACATAAATTTCAAGCCAATTGCCACAAACAGTCTAATACAGACAGCATGCTACGCACTACGTCAACATGATGTCCTTCCAATAGGCATTTCTATATTTGTGCACGTACGTCATCTGACACATATCCTCAGTTC
>NC_043000.1:161198741-161206241 GCF_006345805.1 Octopus sinensis | reverse complement strand
ATTAGCAATTATAGTCATAAACCTCGCAATAGCGAGCGGGCCATTTAAGCAGAAGAACACGTATTTATCATAACCTTTTTAACAGACATAAAATCGAAGTTAGTTACACGTGCTTAGATTATAATGTTTCCAACAGGACACGCTATAATAGAAAAGAAAAGTAGGCATACATTTCACAGGCCACACCACTCTGATAAAATGCAGCAAACGATCCTCCTTCTCAAAGCTACGTTTTATGGAGACATTCACACCAAATGATAACAGATTCATTGCACGATCAAACACAGATACACACACACACACACAAATACACACACACAAACACGCACACACACACACACACACACACACACACACACACACACACACACACACACACACACACACACACGCAAAGAAACAGTTAATTACTTTCAGAAAATATTTATTGAAGAGCAATATTAGGGTCAGGGAAGTTACTCATTCACTGTCCCCATTTATCAGGAAAACCTGGACGACGGAAATGACTTCTCCACTATGACATGCATCATATTACCTTACACTACACCACATTCACGAAGATTGAATAGTTCTCAAATCTGTATATTGGAATGGAATTTGCACACGTGAAACTTAGAGCAATGTGGAGCTGCGTCTATCTATTATGGGATAATTATATCTCAAGAAAATATGTTGAATGCTACATTCTTTTAGTTGCTCCGCTACTTGCATATATACATACATACATTACATACATACATACACATATATATATATATATATAATTATTATATATTAATTATATTTATTTTTATGTTTTGGTTTATGCCATTCACTGTTTGATTTACCTAATAGTGGTTTTATCTCTAATTTAATTTATATTTATACTGTGAAATTTGATTTAATCCTAAATCTAATTTTTCCCTGTAAGTTTGGATATACTCCCTAATAATACAATTATATATATATATATAGTATATCATCATTATTCTTACTTTTTATCACAATATTTGTTGGAAATTCTGGAGTCCGGCATGCGTAACAGGTTTGCTACCTGTAGCATGCGGTACCATGCAATCATTCTTTTCAGCTATCTAATAATTTCCTGATTATTCTGGTCTTGCCAATTTTTTGTAACAGTTCTACCGGGCACTATATTCCAATTTCCTATATATTCCTCCCGATGCTGTCTGATACTGTTTCCATAGCTACTCTATTTCGTACTAAAGAGGGTTGTATTTATCTATGTTTTCGCATTCCTTCATGACTATTCGTGGGTTAAAGGGGCGCGCAACATCAACTATATAATACATGTGGTGAATCTTTTCGACCACCGCTAGATCCGGTCTGTTATGGTCAAGCACCTAATCTGTTTGGATCGGTAAATCCCAGAGGAATTTGCTTATATCAGACTCCGCTACACTCTGTGATTTATCCTCATACCACGGCTGCATTCTTATTCTTTTTGTTGCTGTTGATGTTGTTGTTGTTGCTCTTCTTTTTCTTCTCTTCTTCTTCTTCTTTCTTCTTATTTTTCTCTCGGTCGTAGTCTCTTCTTCTTCTTCTTCTTCTTCTTTCTTCTCTTCGTCTTCTTCTTCTTCTTCTCCTTCTTCTTTCTTCTTCTTTCTTCTTCTTTTCTCTCTTCTTTTCGTCTTCTTTCTTCTTCTTCTCCTTCTTCTTCTTCTTTCTTCTTCTTCTTCTTCTTCTTCTTCTTCTTCTTCTCCTTCTTCTTCGTATTCTTCTTTCTTCTTCTCCTTATTCTTCGTTCTCTCATTTATTATTATTATTATTATTATTATTAATTATTTTATTATTATTTAATCTTCAGTAGTTAGTAGTTTATTTTATAGCGTGCTTTCACTTCACTACCGAGCCGCAGCTCTGTGTGCCTTGGGTATGTGCTGTGATTTGTTGTGATGCTCTGATGTTTATTGTATGGAAAGTGTTCTGTGTTGGATGTGTGCAGTGCCTAGTAGTGCAATTTTCTGTATGTTATATGTCTTTGTAAGGTTTTGTTATGTATTTGTCTGAATTTTTTTATCATGCCTAATGCATCTACTATGATTATTATTATTATTATTATTATTATTATTATTATTATTATTATTATTATTATTATTATTATTATTATTACTATTATTTATTATTCAGGCGACAAGCTAGCAGAATCGTTAGCACGCCGGGTAGAAATACTCAGCGGCATTTCGTCTGTCTTTACGTTCCGTATTCAAATTCTGCCGAGGTCGACTTTAGCTTTCATCCTTTCAGGGTCGAGAAGTTAAGTACTAGTTTAATACTGGGGTCCATGTAATCGGCTGTCCCACTCACCCAAAATTTCAGGCTTTGTGGATATAATACAAAGGATAAACTATCATTAAGTACGCGAGCTGACAGAATCGTTAGCACACTGGACGAAATATGTTCTGAGTTTAAAATCCGCCGAGGTCGACTTTATCTCTCATCCTTTCAGGGTCGATAAATTAAATACCAGTGAATCACGGAGTTTGATGTAATCGACTACCCCTCTCCCCCAAATGTCAGGCCTTGTGCCTATAGTAGAACAAATTATTACTATAATCAATAATATTCATATATTAACTTTTTAACTTTTACGAACGAATGTGCGTATCTATGGTGTATGTCACACTTACTTCAAAGATAAAATGTTTGAAGAGGTAAAATGGCTGAAGGGAGAGGTACAAAGAAAAAGAGAAATAAAGGGTGTTAAGTAGAGGAGGTATAGTTGAAATGAGAGGCAAAGCGGGAGAGGAGAGAGAAAGAGAGTAACAGTGAGTAGTGACTGAAAGGAAGGTGGTGTTTCTCTTTTTGTTTTTAAATGTTTATCAGTATTTTCAGAGTAGACTGATGCATACATCAAAAGAAAAGTAGGTACATACATAGATGCACACATCATTGAATTAAAAGCAAGGAGGGGAAATGAGACAGAAAGATTGAGGGAGAGAGAGAGAGAGAGAGAGAGGAGAGAGAGAGAGAGAGTGAGTGAGTGAGTGAGGGAGTGAGTGACGGAGACAGTGAGTGGTGACCGAAACGAAGGTGGCATTCATTTTGTGGTTTTAAATGTTTAATAGTATTTTCAGAGTAGACTGATATATACATCGAAAGATATATACATCGAAGAAGACACTTAGATCGAATCAAAAGTAGAGGTATAGATCGAAAGAAAAGTAGATACATAGATACATAAGCATATTGTTAAATCAAAGAGAAATAACAACAGCAAATATTGGATGTAACTTTCACTTTTCATTACCCCACGAGGATAAAATTAACGCGCAAGTAGCTGAATACTCCACAGACATGCATACCATTAACGTAGTTCTGAGGGAGATTCAGCCTCCCACAGAATGGGAGATTGCTGGCCCCTTTGAATTACCGCTACAAATAATTTTGGCCAGCTGAGTGGACTGGAGTAAGATAGATTTCAAAGTGGTTGGAATAAAACGAAAATAGATCCTATATAGAGGCAGAAAAATCGTTTTAGTCGTTAGAGTCACTATGTATGTTAATCCAGTCCTACAAAGGCATTTGTGGGTCTCACAGATCTGGCGGTCAATCCCTCAGATAAACACCGATGCGCATGCTGTTGTTATCAAACTGAGCATGAGTCGAGGGCAAAGTCCCTCCACGACAAAATATTAATTATTTCGTCATGGCTTTCATGACTTTTTGGCCTTACGATATGGAACATTTCCTTTTCTTTCACTCTTTCTAAAAAATAGCACTCCGTCGGTTACGACGACAAGATTCTTCCTTATCTGATCAACGGTACAGTCTGCTCGTAAAATTAACGCGCAACTGACTGAGTACTCCACAGACATGCATACCATTAACGTAGTTCCCAGGGAAATTCAGCCTCACACAGAATGTGGCAAGTCTACCTCCTTTCAATTACACCACAACTCATTTTTTCTAACTGAGTGGACTGCAGCAAGGTGAAGTAGAGTAACTTGCTCTAGAAAACAGCGCACCGCCAGGAATCGTATGCATGATCTTATGATCGTGGGCCGAATACCCCTAACCACTGAGCCACGCACCTTCACTATCTTAACCGCAGAGAAAAGGAGTGAAGCGATAGGGACAGGGAAAGAAAGCCTCAGTCATTTAAAATGATAATTAGACTGAAATACGATCGATCTTTTCTAGCTTTTAACTTTTAATAATGAAATAGACGGAAACCGATTTAGTAATAAATAGAGGGAAAGTTTTTCAGGTGTTTAAGTTTTCATTCTGGGAGAACTAGAAGGATCGAGTATTGGTTGTGACTTCTTTCCCTCATCCCCGGTCCTTATTCGCCTTGTTTGATAGTTTTTCATGTCTTTTAGTTGGTGGGAGAAATAGTATGTTTTTGTTCAGGCGCGTTCATCGTTTTCTCTACAAATTACAAACATTCCCTTCTTTTTCATTAAAAATCTAATGCAAATTTCGAACGGAGTATAGCTGTGAAAAAAGCCTGGAAAAATAGGTAATCTCCTCTATAAAATGGGCGGGGGACAAAAGTTGCCACCAGGTGGGTACACGAAATTCAACTCTATACTTTATAGAGTGTCTTGCACTATAGGCGCGGGGCGACCAAAGTCTTCTGAGTGGTAGACGGAAACAGAAAGAAGCCTGTCGTGTATATATATATATAATATATATATATATATATATATATATATATATATATATATATATATTATATATATATATATATTTATGTATATGTATCTATGTATGTTTGTATGTATGTATGTAAGTATGTGTGTGTGTATTTGTGGTGTCTGTCTTTGTCACCCCATCACCATAGCTTAAAAACCAATGCTGGTGTGTTTGCGTCCCCATAAATTAGCGGTTCGGCAAAAGGGCTTGATAGAACAAGCGCAAAGATTAAATGGAATAAGGCCAGGGGTCGATTTCTCCGACTAAACGGCGGTGCTCCAGCGTGGCCACCGTCAAATGACTGAAATAAGTAGGAGAATAAAAGAGTACCATAAGAACGTTCCGTACCACTAAATCAAGACGGTTCTTTGAGTATATACGGTGTATTTTAAGGCTAAATAGTAATTCTGTTAACGTTTGCGTAACATATATTTAGATTAGATTATATAGTTATCGGTTTTACACTTCTTTCTATATTCTGTAAGTGTCACAATATTAGAATCATTTCTCATGGCACCAGCACAATTTACAGATGCTTACATTTTTTATATTTTCCCTGACGTTTTCACAGGTCCAGCTAGTTGTTGTTGTTGTTGTTGTTGTTGTTGTTGTTATTGTTGTTGTTATTATTATTATTATTATTGTGTGAAAGAGCAGTGCATGCCCTCAAAGTGACATTGGGGTAAAATATACGAAGCCCAGTATACCCATCATGACTACCCGTCTGACAAAGGTACACCAGTCTCATGCATCACAACGATATGTGCGTGACATAATGATCTCATATAAAGATAACAGCGCATGACCTTGCATGTAGAGCACAGTGAAAATTTTCTTTAGTTCGAATAGCCCAACTCCCTCAAAAAGTCCCTGAATAAGGATTGTTTAAGGATGTTGAACGAGCCATCCATGTTTCTAAAGGTGAATTATCCAAACTTCCAAAAATATCTTTCAACACACGGCTATGATGCACCCCAACTACTTTTGCTTGTGATCAGAGATGCACATATCGTCAGCCACTAAAGAACATGGTCAACTGGTTAAGGTCAAACAACTGACAAGCAAATCTGTGGTATTGAGCAGAATATTTGCTGTAGCCCATCTTTTATACCAAGACAAAACAATGTACATGATAACACTTCCAATCAGTTATGATCAGAAGCCATGGGAGCCACTGTCTGGTACTGTATTAGTGCATAATAATAATAATAATAATAATAATAATAATAATAATGATGATGATGATGATGATGATGTGATGATGATGATGATGATGATGATGATGATAATAATAATAATAATTTTTATTATTATTATTATTATTGTTGTTGTTGTTGTTATTATTATTATTATTATTATTATTATAATTATTATTATTATTATTATTATTATTATTATTATTATTATTATTATTATTATATTATTATTATTATTATTATTCTATGTTTGACTCTCCAAGTCTCACCCAGAGACCTCAAGAGACAACAGGTTGGAAGTTCTGTGCCATATATTTGGGTTTTTTTTTTTTTTTTGTATTGTACTAGTGAATGTCTAATACATAAAAATAAAAAATAAATAAATAAATAAATAAATAAAATAAAATAAAAAATAAATAAATAAAAATATTATTATTATTATTATTATTATTATTATTATTATTATTATTATTATTATTATTATTATTATTATTACTCATGGTTTCTTTTCATAACAACTTTATTTCAGCTCCCTTAGTACCGGGCATTCTCCGGAGGCCCAGAGTAAGAAGGGCACTTTTGTTTTGTTATGCATGCTAAATTTATCACCACATTTATTCCATTTTAGGTGCAGAGTGTTTTCCATAGTATATGGACTGTATCCATCAAGGTTATCTTTTGTAGTTCATGGAGACTGGAATCACCGGGGAATTGCTTAATATACTTCTCAGCTCCATTGTTTATCCTTCCCTACGCACCAATTACTACTGGTGTTATCGTAATGCTATGCTTACACATTTTGGTGATATCAATTTGCAGATGTTTATAGTGAGAAAGATTTTCGTATTCTTTTATGAGACAATTTGATCTTGTGGGACAGACATATTTATTAATAGACAATTCCCTCTGTTGTAGCCCTTGATCACAATGTCTGGTCGATTGGAGTCAATTTGTTTGTCTGTTTGTATTGGGAAGTTCCAAGGAATGGTGATGTCCTCACCATTTACTACATCCTCTGGATGTTACCTGTACCACATATCGTGACATTTAATTTTGTAGTTTTTACAAACATTCCAGTGAATGTACAGCCCTAGTTTGTCATGTCTTATGAGGTACTCATTTTCAGCGAGGACAGGGTAACCAGAAACCACATGATCAATTGTTTCCGCGAAGTTTCTGCAAATTCTCAGCGAGGGGGCACATCCATCGTTAAGGACGTTTGTATAGTAGTTTCTTGTAGGTAAGCTCTGATCCTGTGCTGCAATAACAAAACATTCTGTTTCCACTTTCAGACCTGTCCCCTGTAGCCATTAGTGTGTTAGATTTTGATCAGTATCTCGCTTGGACAGGCAGTAAGGGTATCATCCATGCAGCAGTTTACCTTTCCACTTTTCTTCGACGTTATTCATACAAGCCTTCTTTTTGTTTGATGATTTCGCATTGTGTGATAAGTTTGTCACTATTTGGATTTCGTTGGTCTTTCTGATTGTTAGTTTCAAAATCAGGAGAAGCAAAGGCTGGTCTGTCAGTATTTGGGTGTCTTTGGTTATTCTTATTGTTAACTTGTAGACTAAGAGATTTAAAAAATTCCTTCGTGAGTGAAGCTTGCTTGGAATCTTCATGCTTCAGTACAGTTCGTAAGAGCACATCACTTGTTATATGAAGG
>NC_043000.1:161168741-161193741 GCF_006345805.1 Octopus sinensis | reverse complement strand
AGTGGCTGACGATATGCGGATCCCTGATCACGAACAGAAGTAGCGAGGAACATCACAGTCGTGTTGAGAGGAATTCTTTCGGCTTTGAATAATTCACTTTTGGAAACATAAGTGTTTCGTTCAACATCCTTAAAAAATCCTTATTCAGGGACCATTTGAGTGGGATGGGCTACTCGACAAGAAGAAAATCCTAACTGGGCCCCACCTGCAAGGTCATGCACTGTTTATCTTCATATGAGATCACCATGCTGTGTACATATAGTTGTGATGCATGTGCCTGATGTACCCTCATCAGACCGGTAGCCATGATGGGTATACTGGGCTTGGAATATTTTACCCCAGTGACACTGTGATAGCATGCACTACTCCCTCAAACAAAAATAATAATAGCCAATATTCTGCTCAGTGCCACAGATTTGCTTGTCAGTTGCTTGACCTTAGCCAGTTGAGCATATCTCTAAGAACTGACAATATGTGCATTTCTGATCACGAGTAGGAATAATGGGGGGGGGAGCATCATAGCCATATGTTAAGGTGAATTCTGTGCAGTTTGAATAATCCGCCTCTGGGAACCTAGGTATTTTGGTCATCATCCTTAAACAAATTTATTCAGGGACCTTTATCTAACCAACGTGAAGAAAATTTTAACTGGGCCCCTACTGCAAGGTCAGGCGCTGTTTATCTTGACAAGAAATCACCATATAGCTCACGTACGGTTAGGATTTGTGTGCTAGGTGTAACCTTAGTTGACGTGTAGTCATGATGGGTATGTTGGGATTTGTATATTTGTACCCCAGTGAGAGAGCTATGCATGCTACTTATTCCCCAGTGACATTACTCTCTCACTCGCTTATTAATAATAGTAATAATAATATAATAATAATAATAATAATAATAATAATAATAATAATAATAATAATAATAATAATATAATAATAATAATACTATGAGTGTCTTTGCCCTAGGAGTCGGGAAGACACTCGGCAAGAAATGGAAGCAAATTTGAAAGAAGAAAACAAAAGTAATAATAATAATAATAATAATAATAATAATAATAATAATAATAATAATAATAATAATAATAATAACAAAGCTCAGAAAATATAAAGATCTGCTAACTGAAATAGAAGAATGTGACATCTCACGACGGTTACAATACCAGTGATTGTAGGACCACTTGAAATGATCAAAATAGGAACTGCAGGAAGTGCA
This sequence comes from Octopus sinensis, assembly GCF_006345805.1. NCBI lineage: Eukaryota > Metazoa > Mollusca > Cephalopoda > Octopoda > Octopodidae > Octopus > Octopus sinensis. The sequence goes on along the minus strand of NC_043000.1, from coordinate 161,192,529 downwards.
AAATATTGTCTTGACTGGTACGTCACACATATTGAGAAGAACATTGTCGCTGTGAATTTTGTTTCCTTTTCCCCATTTTTTCTCTGTTTAATTTTTTTTTAAATTCCTTTTCTTCTGTCTATTTTTCTTTCCTCTTCTCTCTACCAAATGATTTTGTAAATGAACAATCTGGTGTGTTTATTGTAATGGCCTACCAATGTATACTGTGCGTTTCTATGCCCTAGGAGTCAGGAAGACACTTGGCAAGAAATGGAAACAGAATTAGAAGAAGATGATAATGAAAATAACGATAATATTAATGATAGGAGACCAGATTTTGTTGTAGTTGATGAAAGAAAAAGGAAATCAAGATGGTAGATATTGCAATACCTGGGGATGCACACACAAATGACAAAAAACTAAAAAAAGTTTGAAAAGTGCAGGCAACTAAAAGACGAAACTGCAAGAATGTGGACTATGAGGAGAGTGTTTCTCATCCCAGTCGTTGTCGGGGCACACGAAGTGCTAACAACCAAGTTTGAGAAGTCTATCAGAGAAATCGGAATTGGTATGAGAGCAGAGCAAGCGTAAAAGACTGCTCTGCTTGGGACAGCTAGGATTTTCAGATTGGTACTTGGATGCTGAATGTCTGTCACGATAATTAACTATCAAGTATAAAAGCTTATAATGTGTAGAAGAGTTCCTATGAGACCTCTCACAACTGGGTACTCTCCACTCTCAAAGAATCAAACAGAGCAAACGATACTGATCGCTCTTAGCAGTAAAACAACAACAACAACAAGGCATCCTCGCAGATAAAATACATACGTTTGTTGTAGAAAACAGTTTACTTCCAATAGAACAAAAGGGATACCGAAAAGAATCTAAGGGCACCAAGGACCACCTTATGATTGATAAGGTTGTGATGAAGAACTGCAAACCGTACTAAAAGGATTTGTGCATGGCCTTGGTGGACGTTAAAAAGGCTATGCTGCTGCATTCGTGGATTTTGGAAACACTCGAGATGGTTGTGGAATAGCTGAGAAATTGTGTGCGCTAATTAAGAAGAGTATGGAAACAAAAAACGTCTTTTCTTTAACAACCAGCGCATAGCCAAGGTAACAATCAAGAGATTTCATTCAGGGATACTATTGCTCACTTTTTTTATTTGTTGTAGCCTTGATCTCTGTTTTTGAAGGTCTACGCAATACTTTGGTGAATGGCATGCAAGAACTGCTGCGCAACTCAACACTTTGTTAAATGCCGACTAAGTAACACAAGAGTGGTTAACATTGGGTAGGACAGTGCTGTGTTTGAAAAACATTGAAGAAGGCAAAAAAATATTGAGAAGTACATGGAACAAATAAGGGCTGCAATAAGGGTGGAGCACTTGCAGAAAACAGCACTGCTTGGAACCGCTCGAATACTCTGGAGGGTGCTCGAAAAATAAGAAGTGTTACCTTTGTTCACTGGTAGTGATAGCTGACACAATAGTACATCTCCAGCGTTAGAAGCTGTGCAAAAGCAATAATAATAATAATAATAATAATAATAATAATAATAATAATAATAATAATAATAATAATAATAATAATAATAATAATTATATGAAGTAACAGAGATCTGGTATGAGCATGTACCAAGTAAAATTTTGCAGGAAGATGGAAAAGTAACCATACTGAGGGACTATGATTTTCAGACTGGTAGTGTAATCGAACAACGTCGGTCTGATATTGTTATATTGAATAAGAGAGACAAATACTGTCAGATTATTGATGTAGCCATACCAAATGACATGAATGCTGTGAGTAAAGAGGTTAAGAAAAATTACCAAGTACTCCGAATTGAAAGTGGAAATGGCAAGACTGTACGGAATGCGAAAGTGTAATGTAAAAGTGTTACCAGTGGTGATCGGAGCGTTGGGCTCAGTCCCATTGAAACTCCAAAATTCTTAAGGCAACTGGAAATCCCATAAAAGGTTTATGTCTTGTAATAAGCTGCCTTATTCGGTACAGCGGGCATCATAATGTAACTATTATCTGTCTCAGGACTTTGCTGTGACTTGACAGATGACTAAAGTCTCCGGTAGATTTTTACCTACACTATGTTACAAAGGAATAATAACAACAACAATAATAATGATTTCATTTATCTGCCACTAGGATGAAGAATCAGAAGAACAATACAAAGACAGATATGAAGTGTGGAGGTTTATATATAAAGAAAAAATTATACAGGGAGGTGTCGTTATACATTTATGCAACATGATTTAAAGCAAAACTGAAAGATTTTGCTGCTTAATATGTGCTACATCTGCTGACAGACGAGCAAAAACAAAGCTGGGCCATCATCAGTTTAATCGTCAATATATTTTGATGGAATCATTCCGAAAACGGCACCACTAACGATTACTATGTTGGAAGAACAAATGTGCTCATGTAGTACCTTAGATTATCTCTACCTCGAATTTTCATTCGCTAAAATCTGAAGGTAATATTAATAATCATTTTTGTATTTGAAGGGCATCATTTCTCATGAGATGCTTTAAACAGAAAATTTATTCTAGTATTCTGAGGTGGATAAGAGGGAAATTGGGAATAATAACACGACACTAGTTCCTCTGACGCGTAATCTCTGGCACTGAATCCAAAATTGAAATCCATCTTAAAGAGTCGCAGGTTTCATTCAGTAATTCATGCTTTCCTATTTTTGATATATAGCTTCGATATAAAGTCAGCTGACAGTAAACACACAGTGATAGAAGCTAGTCTGGGAGTGTACATTATAAACGTACATTTAAGCAGCACACATTGGCTTTCACACCCAGGAATAAAATCAGGATCACTGCTCTCTCACCGTACGTTTGGAAATTAAAAGATAACAGGAATGAATGTGTCCTTATAATTTCGTATATAATAAAACAAAATGTATGTTAGCATGTTGGAGAAATATTACATCTCATTGAACACAAGGAAAATCTTTAGGAACTGGAAACAGAGCACACTATTCCTGTTTGAAACATTTCCGAAGGAAACAGATGAAGAAGGCTAAAGTTTCAGGGCCACGTCGTTGAATGCAATAAATACAAACTAGATAATATATGGTATTTGTCTCACATTTATATCTTGCTACTTCTTTCGTAGTAAGAATGAGGTAGTGAGTCAAATACTGTTGAGGAACCGGCACACATAATGCAATCTAGAAGTCGTCCTGACTGGGCATTTATTAACCAACTGTTTGAAGACTGGTCTACTGAAGTGTAACCTACCAAGATTAATGCTATAAAGGGAATTCTGGAGGGAATTGATTGGTAGTGTTCGTCTGACATAAAAGATATGTTAATGCTAAAAGAAGGTCCTGAGGAACAGCACGCGACACCAAAGGATGAATCCCTGGGACCAGTATCAATTCTGTTCACTAACGATCTTCTTCGTTTACCTGAACAGAGCTTGACTGATTGTATACAAACTCGGAAATAATATTAATAACGGAGCAATTAATTGAATTGGGATAAACAAACACTTTTACAAGGACTGAATAATTTTCTCGTGTGATTATCTCGCGTATATATATCTACATATTTATTGTCTATTTCTTATTCCATAACTCTCACCTTCTTGCTTTTTCTCCTTTTTTCTCTCTCTGTTTGTCTGTCTCTGTTTGTCTCCGTGTATATATGTGTATACATACATACATACATACATACATCATACATACATACATACATACATACATACATACATACATACATATATATACATACATACATGCATACATATATACATACACGATGATGAATGTAATAGTGAGAATGGGGATAACGTGGGTAGTGACAATGATTATAATTATTATCATGATTAAGCAGTGGAATTGAACAATCTTTCGAGCACCTGGAAACAAACCAAGCAGAATTTCTTCAGGATCATTATGTTACGTGTCCAAAACCCCTGAGGTCAGCTTTGTTTCTCATTCTTGATGGGTCTATAGAATATAATACCAACCAAATGCTGGGATCTATATAGTCGACTTTCCATTCCTTCAAAAATCTCTTGTCTTCTACGTAAATTAAAAACAATTATGGCGATAACGATATTGATGTTGATGGTTATGGCGATGAGGGTGGTGATGTTGATGACGACGACGACGACGACGATGATGATGATGATGATTAAGATGATGATGAAGAAGAGGAGGAGGACATTGATTCAAGATGATGAATTGCAGTATTCTCAAAGCAATTTTTTACCACCAATATCTGACTCTTATATATTACTCTTTCATGTTTATTTTAATATCTTAATACTCCCACTCTGCAATTTATTCCGCTTCATCCTCATCTTTGATATCTTTCTCTGTTCTCATAATTTACTCCCACCTCATCATGCTCTTCCTCAACATCCTTATCATCAACATCACCATTCTAATGTTGAAGGAATCATTATGTTTTAAACGATGGTATACTTAGTAGACTATCTCTGAAATATATAATATCTAAACTGCAACCACAATCCTTACAGCTGATGTATACTTCGTAAATTTCGTCTGAGACAAACAAATAATCGCCATGGTTGCATTGTCCACGTCAATAGAAATAAATAAAATCAAAAGAACAAAACAGCGCAAGAACAACATTGAATCAATAAATACAATAGTATAGTCATTAAAAATTCATATCTTTGGGAAATAATTCTTTATATATCTAAAAATATTGCAAAAATCTGAATGAAAAATAACAAAATACAAATTTTAACATAGCCAGATGAAAATAACAAAAGCAAAAAAACGCAAAAATGTTTTCACGATTTAGAAATTTTGCCTTTCTTGAGAATCTTTATTTTATCCTTTTTTATTTATTACTTTTTTGCTTGAAAAAATGACAAATTCAAAATTCAAAATATTCAGATAGAAATACAAAACGCAAACTAGAAAAATATAATTTTTAAAAAATCACGCATTAGAATTTTTACCTTTCATATTCTATTAATTTTTGGGGGTTTTTTTTTCGTATTTTCGTATTTATTCATAAATTTAATCTTATGCTTGGTCAAAAAATAAGTGAAATTGAATAGAATAAATAAAAAACAATGCAAAAGATAAAATAAAACAAAAAGAAAGTGATAAATATGCTGGAGAAGGTTCTTGAAGTTTAAGGTTAAATTGTTTACTAAGAATTTACTTTTCAACTTTGAAGCATCGGGTCAATATTCTAACAGAATAACTATTGCTTCCAGCGAAAACGAAGAGGATTTAGGTTTCGTTCTTTCATCTGAAAAATTATTCGTACGATACAGTGTGTTCTCGCAAACATTCGATAAACAGCTTCAATGACGAATTGATAATGTATTGGACAGTTTGCCTCTAGAAATTGATTCTTTGAATGAAATTGTAAATGTTGAGTTACATTGAAACGTTTAGGAAGGTAGATTGGTAGAATTGTTAGAGTCAGATATTTTGATTTTCTACATTACAATTCCTGTTCCTTTACATTATGATTCCATGTAGCACTGAGATTAACTCTGATTTGCATCATCGAGGAGTCGCCAAAATAAATTACCACACAACACATTTAGACACATATTCCTTTCTATAATTCTCTTTCTCTCTCTCTCTCTCCCCTCTAATCTATCGGTTTTTGTCAGTCGGTCTCTCAATTTCTCACTTACTTTCCTTCTCTTTCTAACGGATAATGCAAAATAAAACAAAAAGTCGTTTTGCATTGAATAATCTGTTAATTATTAAATGTTCTACGTCTTCAGCTTTTTATCAGAGATCGAAATCTACGTAGCCATCATAATATTTTGCCTGCCATTAAGTGCGGCTACGAGGTTTCTGGAACTGCAATGAACAACAGCAAACTAATCTCCACTTCATAGCCCGAAGGAAAGCACTCCGTAATGTTGTGACTGGAAAAACTTCCTCATAGGTTTGCTCAATAAGGATTTATTTGAACTGAAATAATTACGTAAATGATTTAGTATAAAGTATAACAGATGCTCAACGAGGCTACTGAACATGCAGGAAATAACGGCACGATTTCACTAGGAAAAATCAATAGTGTAAAAAGCAAATTAAATAAAGGACGCACTACATAGTATTGTTATAGTCTTGACGTAGTATATTTGGAAAAAAAATCAAGAATGGAGGCTCATCAATGAAATTTCTGTTAACAATGAAGCGCTTATTTTGTATTCACTAGGAACACTATGAACATAAAGTATTTTAGCTTATCCTCTCCATTTCATTCGACTATTTGCTAAACACTTTTTTACTTATCACATCAGAAAAGTATGAGAGAATATTTCAAGTAAAACCAAACAAGAGTAGTTCAGCACTTCCAAATACTAAAGGTTCCATGCTTCTAATAACAAACTGTAGAATCAACTCCATGCAAATCACAGAAAACTTTTAATATAATAAAGAAATGCAAGGCAAAGTTTAAAATGTTGAACATACTTTGAAAAAAATTCCTCTGTAATTTTACTTTAGCCAAACAAGGAAAAAAAATCAGTACTTCTTTTAGAAGTTGAATAAATTAAGTAAGTTGAATAACAGTGTGTGCTCCTATACTTCAAGAATGTACAAATTCGTATTAGTAAATTTTTTTAAAAAGCAACACATGTCTACTTATGCGACACACACACACACACACACACACACACCCATACCCTGTGTGTGTGTATATATATACACATTAGGTACATAAATATATATGCGTGTGTGTGTGTGTGTGTGTGTGTGTGTGTGTGTTGAAACATTCAAACTGCTCAAGCACAGACATACCATAGTATACGAAAACACATGTATGCACTATACACGCCTTCCCCCATCTCTCTCTTCTCATTAAATAGTTAACGTTATTCCAACCTCAACTCAAGAAGTGGTTTCAGATTTGCAGGGATGAAGCGGCAGGGGAAATGTATACATATAGTACAACAAGAGAACTACAGCTGGGATGTTATGAAATGGTAGAATTGGCTGGAGGGCAACGCATGATCAAATCAGACAATTTCTCGATGGTTGTCTGCTGTGACAGAAATTACTCGCTGGCTTTTTGAACAAGATCAAAAGTTTGTAAAATAGCATCATTTTCCTTTCGGCTCAGAAGTGTTTGTAATATCGTATTTATTTTGGAGAAAAAAATCTAAATTTCTTAAGATGTTACATTTCATTGGATTTTAAACTGTGCTCGTGTGCGTAAGTATATGTGTGTATGTATGTATATATACACGGATATATTTCTATACGTAGGTATATATATATGTGTGTGTGTTTGTATTAGAGGGGGAGAGAGAGGAAATGAGAGATGCCGACAGACAGACAGACATAGAGTTTGCTATCAAATTTTGTATTTGTTTTCTTTTCCTGTTTTTAATACTTTATTATTGCTACGAGGTATAATTGACATAAAAGATGTAAAACTATATATTCTTAAAAAGGTGCCTTCGTCGAAGATAAAAATTATCAGAGAGAAAGTTAACGGACTTCAGATTTGAGTAGCATCTTGATTTCGCCGCTTAATTTCTAATTTTATTTAATGTTATTATGAAATAATGACGCAGTGTAATAGATCTTACGTAAGTTTCTGAAAATGAAAGTAATTAGAGGACACATTCTCCCTTTAAGAAGACGAACATTAGTACAGGATTTAGCTATTGCTAAATAAGAAAAGACACGAAGTAAGAGATATCTAAATGTGAGAAGCAATACCTCATAATAAGGATTATTAGGATTTTTGTCCTATGAGGGTCCATATCCAACAACACCTGTAGTTGTAAATAAAGGAACGGCACTTAATCCAATGCAAGCGTATTGTTGGTTTCAATGGGGTATTTAAGTAACAGTCAGTATGCTCAAGAACAGAATGCAATATTCTATTTATCGAAGAGATTAAACAAAAACAAAAGTGTAACTTTAAAATGTACCATGAATTGAATAATATTTATTGATTAGAAACATCTGTGTTTTGAAGTTAAATTTGATAGTGATTTATGGAAAATTGTATCCTGAATAACTCTCTTTTCGTATTGAACTTAAGTCTTGTACAAAGCAAATTGGTAATGGGTACTGATATAGTTTTTAGCTTTGAAAATAAACCATATAACTCAGATTATATAATATAATGCATTTACAATAAATATAACAGCCGCAAAAACAAAATCACTAAAGATCTCTCCTAATTTAGTTGAGCATGCGCACAAAAATACCTCCATAGTTTCATCCTTTATCTGAATAACAAGTACCAAACATGATGCTTGAAAGTCTTCTAGAAATTGCAAGGATTTAAATAAGTAGAATACAATGTCTTGCTTAAGAGATTACATCAAAATAGAACATTTTGAATTATAAAATCTTTCGAAATTATAGTCCAACTAAATTAACAAGCCAATGTGTCTAAGTATTTAATTTAATTCCATTTGCATCTTCTTAGGATGCTTGTATGCTTAAAGAAATATACATTTTTTTATGGTGCCTATGATTTGATGTTGTCCAATAAACACTAGGGTATCTTAACAGAGTTATTTTGTATCTTTCACATTAAATCGAGATCATCTGAGATTCTAAAATTTATTCTCTGCCTCTACTGCTGGTTTGTTTCAAGGAAGGATCAGTATAAAACTCGTAATTTAATAGCTCACGCAATATTATCAACCCTTCAGTTAAAATCCAATATAATTACCTAAGTTCCCTTTCGAAATCCAGCTAATGTTTAGACATATCAGGTTGTATAATTCAGCTTGAATCCAATGAGATTCAGAATATCCTTAATGAATTATCCATATAATCCATATGCATGAAATCATTCTTGAGCGCTAGGGCTTTCGATAAGGCTTTTAGAATCATTCATAGATTATTAATTTTACTTACTCTATTGCGCCTTCCCAACAGTATGTTGAATGCTGTAAAATGTGAATATAGGAAAGTGTACTATCAAAAGCAGACTACAGTGTGAGGAAACAAAACAGTACTCTCCTCAGAATATACCTGACCAGAATATACCTGTATGATATATGTATATATCTATTTATATTTACTTTATTGCTAGTAGTATATATTTATATATTATTTGTATAAGTGGTATAAATAATATTAAATAACTTTATGGTCTCATGACAATCAGTTTATTACCAAATGGTTTCATGCCGAACATGGTGAGTCAAAATTCAGTAATCATCAGATATGGCTGCGTGGAAAATTATGGCTCAGGTCTTGCATCCGATTTATGGGTCGTAGAGATGTTGAAAAGGGTCAGAACGAAATCCAAGGGTAAAAGCATACACCACCGAATCCGAAAAAACACGACTTGTTTATTCAGCTATCGAAGTCATGCCTATCGGATTGGTTCCTTTTAGTCAGTGATCTGCATACCAAATTTTGGTGTTAAAAACTGGAGTTTTACATTATATTTGATTCTACGGTGGTGCGGGGGTTAAGGATGATAAGGTGTCAAAGGGTAGGATAGAAATGGGGGAGAGGAATGGGAATGATGATGATGAAAAGGTGAATTTTAAACATGTGTAATCATCCATATGCATGTATGTGTATAGGTCCGTATATATGAAAGCTAAGAGTGGACGAAATATTAACTCCTCACTTGTGGTAAGGGAAGCATCGTTGTGGAAAGATCCGACGCTTATACTTATAGAACAGCCATTTATTTCATTTGGCTAATGCATACCAGTTCTGGTCGGTGGGATAGAGTTATTCAATATGATGCTTTTCTCCGGTTTACAGAGGTTTCGCCTTCTACTACTTTTAAGGGCTACACTTTTCTCGTGGCCTCCAGTTTATATCACGGTGTTTTCTTGCAATTTTTATGTTTCGCCAAAATTTGTGACGTTCCGTCATCCTTCTTCTTAATCCTGGGTTTTTACGAAGCTTTGTGTCTTTCTTACGTATTTCAAGTATATTTGTTTCTCTAATGACATTCTTCGAGACTACCTCCGACTCATACATGGCTTTTGATTACTGTATTCACTATTTAGTGCGCACATGGCGTTAGTTTTGCATGGCAAGCATGCTTCTGTTCTAGTTATGTGCTTGTTTACTAATATTTTTCATGCTAAGTGCGCAGAGAACCTCAAAATATATAAGTGCTAAGAGAACCTCAAAATATTCCTGTTATAGATTTTCTGTAACTTTGTGTCCGTGGAAGATGCTTATCCACTAAATTAAGGAAGATTCTATCTACACAAATTTTAAAATTAAGAGAAAATGAAGCGTAACTTATTTGGTAATACGATAGTGGGTTTTGTTACCAGTGCTAGAGTTGAGTATTTAACCACTAGTAACTTTGAAACCATTAACTGCCCGGGTAAAGTTGTAGAACAGGACTGTCTGGCCAATGATGTACTGTTTTGAAGAAAGGTGAGGCTGGAGAGCGTTCGACTAAACACCCTCACCAGGTACTTGCAAACTATGGTTGGATGGTAGAGATCTGTTTCATTATGTACCACCCTCACATATCGTTTCGCGAAAACTTTGTGCGTTACTCTGTCGAAATTTAATGTCACTTCTAGGAGATCAACAAATATATGAAGTCGACCTGTATTATGACTTTATACCGTAGAGAATTATGGGCATGAGTTGTCTGAGTGGAGGGTAATGGACTTTGGGTATTTCTTAGAAAAACAGCGCACAAACACCCATGCTGACTCGGTAGGAAAAATATAGATTATACAAGTGCAGATATCGTTGGAGAAAGGATTTTACTGCAGAAATAAAACCAAAGTTAGATTTGGTAAAGTTATAAGAATAAAACTAAAATGTCATTCTTCTGTTGCTGCAACGAATAATAAATAATTGCCACAAGGATGGTGGCGAGGACGTCGACTGATGTAATTGACGGTAATGACAGTGAACATTTGTCGTTTTTGTTGATGCTGACGATGATGATGCTGCTGATGATGATAATAACGACGACGACGATATCGATGATGGATGATGATGATGATGATTTGATTTTGATGTTAGTAAGGATAATGTTGATGGTGCTAATCATAAGGATGGTGTTGATGTAAAGATAATATAAACGATGTCAATCATGTTTATACTTTTTAATGATGATGATGATGGTGATGCTGATGATGATGATGATGTCGACGACGAGGAGACGCCACCGCCGACGATTATGGTGGTGGTGATGGTCGTCGTCGTCGTAGAATGTTGGTAATTACGGTGACGACTTGTTTTATGATATTGATAATTATCTCCCTTGTTTATTAATACGACTTTTATTAAGGTTCGGTATCTATGATTGTATCTCTGTCTCTCCCATCACAACTAATCAGTCTCTTTCTTTCTTTCTTCCACTCTCTTTTCCTCTCAGCCTATGTCTTTCTTCATTGACGTACGTACACAAGAACATTGACGTACGTACACAAGAACATCAACCGACACAAGTATTCGCACACTCGTTATAATAATTACTGTGATAAGGATTAGGATGATGGTAGGTTCGATACAAAGATGTGGACGGAGATGGTGATCGTTATAACAAAAGTGACAATGCTGATGGCTATGAAGATATTAATGACGGCGAAGATGAACATAATGTTAATGATGAACATGAAAATGACGATGGTGGCAAAGATAAATTGGGTTTATGGGGATACTGATGACTATGTGTTGAAAATTATGTGACGGTGTAGTAGTAGTAGTAATAGTAGTGGTGGTGGTGGTAGTAGTGGTAGTAGTGGTGGTAGTGGTGGTGGTGGTGGTGGTAGTAGTAGTAGTAGTAGTAGTGGTGGTAGTGGTGGCGGTGGTGGTGGTGGTGGTGGTGGTGGTGGTGTGGTGGTGGTGGTGGTGTAGTAGTAGTAGTAGTAGTAGTAGTAGTAGTAGTAGTGTAGTAGTAGTAGTAGTAGTAGTAATGGTGGTGGTTTCAAATTTTGGCACATGTACAGCGGTTTCTTGTAAGGGAGAAAGTCGATTAAATCCATCTCAGTGCTCGACTGGTACTTATTTTATCGATCCCGAAATGTTGAAAGGCAAAGTCGAACTCATGAGAATTTGAATTCAGAACGTAATGACGGACGAAGAGCTGCAAAGCATTTTGCCCGGCATGCTAACGATTCTCACCACCTAGCTCAAGGCCAGTGGAGGGATTAAGTGCGTTACATAGACAATAAAGTTCAATGAGAACTTATTTTAATGATGCCAAAAGGATGAAAGCATGTTGAACTTAATGTATTTGAAATCCCAAAATAATGAGCAGAAAAAAATGCTGGTTAGAATTTTATCCGACGCGCTAACGATTTCCTTAGTTCCACGGAACAACTACCTCAAGCATTTTCCTACAACTCTAATAACTTTGTAAGCTCACTGTCACCAGTACTACTGATGCTACTAATGCTACAACTACTATTACTAATAATAATACTTGCTACAATAGGGACAAGGTATACATTTTTGGTGGGGAATGAGGATGAGTTGAGGCGGGGCTAGTCAATTACACCGATCCCGCGTTCAGCTAGTCCTTATTTTATTAACCCTGAAAGAATGAAAGGAAAAACCGATCTCGGTTGACTTTGAACACTGAGTATACAGACGGAGGAAAGCTGCCGACTATTTGTCCTGGCGTCCTAACATTTCTGCAAGAGCACCGCTTTAAAAGTAATAATTATGATAATTTTCATAATAATGGCTTCAAATTTTGGCACGGGGTCAGTAATTTCGTTGTAGGAGGTAAGTCGATTACTTCGGCCCCAATGTTCAACTGGTAATTATTTTATCAACTCCGAAAGGATAAATGGCAAAGTCGTCCTCGATGGAACTGGAACTCATGAAGTGAAGCAGGAGGAAACCCCGCAAAGCATTTCACCCGATGTGTTAACGATTCTGCCGTCTCACTGACTTAAATAATAATAACAATAATAATAATAATAATGATAGTAGTAGTAGTAGTAGTAGTAGTAGTAGTTGCTGTTGTTGTTGTTGTTGTAGTAGGAGTAGTAGTAATAATAATAATAATAATAATAATAATAATATAATAATAACAATAATAATATTAAATATTAATAATAATAATAATAATAATAATAATATAATAATAATAATATAATAATATAATAATAATATAATAATATAATAATAATAATAATAATAATAATAATATTATGCTGTCACCAAAACCTCAAGAGAAAAATGCCCGGTAATTAAGTTAGTAATCACTAACTAGTGTAATAATAATAACAATTATAATAATCATTTGGGGATTGGATTTCGAGTGACCAGAAGACATACAATGAAAATGCAGATTGGATTAGATTCACACAAGAATCCCACCAAGTTTTACAAGAACAAGGTTGGAAAGAAATTTCAATAGCAGACCTAAGGATGACCTTCACGATGGCTCATATGTGGAAAGCCCCCGATAAAAATGTCTGAATCTATCGACCCCGAGAGCACAAGAAAAGTTAGCCTGACATGTTCAGTGAAATTACAAGTGATCCTGAGAATACGCCTGATTTATTAACAAGTGTTCCTTTTTACCTACACCTAAAGAACACTGAAACTAGCGTTCCAAAATGCTATAGGCCCATAACATGTTCATCCAACACTTGCGCAGAAATCGCACATTTGCATTCATGGATCCGGAAACTACTAGACGTCTTCAAAATTTCTACTGTAATTTAAAACTTTCTGAAGGATATGTCATTGTGGAAAACGAGTCTCCAATTATACCATTTTAATGGATACAAGCGATATTAGCATAAACAAAGTCACTTTCCAAGTTGACTCACTATCACCTCTGATTTTTTGCATAGCATTAAAACTCCTGACAAGTGAACTCAACAGAACAAGGCATGGTTTTAAAATTTACAACATGAAAATAAGTCATCTATTTCATATGAATAACATAAAACAATTTGGCAAAGACAAAGATGAACTTGCAGGTCTGTTACAAACAGTGAAAGAATTCAGTGATGACCCGGGTGGAATTTTGTCTTGGTAAGTGTACCAATGAAGGCTCTAGCATGCAGCATGAAAGCATGAAAGAAAGATTGAGAAGGAGAGTTCCAGCAGTTCTGAAGTCAGAGCTAAAAGGTGTTAGCCATAAATTCTTTAGTATTTCCATTTGTTACTTATAGCCTGAATGTGGTGAACTAGAATATTTGTGAAAGAGACAAAACTGATAGAAAACTCTGTAATAACAAAAAATTGTAATAAAATGTACCATCGAAAGGCATACGTGGATCATCTTTATCTTTCCAGAGCCTAAGGAAGTCAAGGCTTGATCAAATTTCAACCGTCTTACGAAAGCACAACAATTGGTGTGGCAAAATATCTTGAAACAACTAACGACTGAATACTAAAATTCATTGAAATTCATAAGAGGCGTAAGAAGCTTCATTCTATTTTGAAGTAGAGCAAAAAATGTTATTGATTTCATCAGTGATAACCAGGCTAAAGAGGCTGAAAGAAATATGGCAACTATTATTGCGAGTATAGTAAAATTAAAGTAAAAATTGCAGGAATTGAAAGCTCGGTGCCTACCATCGTAGCTCCACAAAATACGAAGAATAGATCGGATAACATCGCGAAAACCGAGCTGAAATATACCAGGTTCTTGTCAGAAAAGTGTTAAGTGCAACAAATCTTATTACTGTTACGGACGGTAACTCAGACAAAGACAAAAACAACTGCAACATTACCATAAAAATCAACAACACAGGAAGTAACAATATGGACGACAACAGCTAAAATCGGGCAAACACTATATTTTTCTGTGGCTACAGAATGTAGCCTAGCCTGACACAAAAGTAACATTAACAACAGCACCAGAAACAACTCAAACCCACACCAGTAACAACGCTGTTACTGTGGCATCAGAAGGTAGCCATAATTACAAAAGCAACAACAATAATAATTTATTCTTTTATTAGCAACGAGGACTCACATACGAAACATTAATTGCCATACAACAACATAAAAGACAAAAACAGGACGATACAATAGGTTTTCGCATGTACACATTATAAACAACAATTAAAAATTAAATTAAATTCCCCATGGGGGAGAGGATTTATGGTTCTCGTAGAAAAACCCACAAGAGCTCTTCTGTTTTTTTTTACAGCTGCACGCTCAGAATTGTTTCTTTCACATTGGCCATTCTTCCAACAAGGCAATAATTCCATCTCCACCCTTAAATTCCTTTTCGATAAAGTTGATGTGAACTTGGCCAAAGAGGAAAGTATCTATCTTTAGCTCTTTCAAACAGATACACCATGCTACCTCTTTCGCTACAGCTGCTAGACAAATAAAAATTGCCTGTCCCTCCCGGCTAAAAGAGGTCGGCGGGACAATCATCACAATGGATTCAGCTGATAGCCGGATCCATCCTACACGCAACAGCAGGTGATCGGCATAACCCCACAAGTCAGCAATACTCGCGAACTGGACTAGGGCGTGAAGAACGGTTTCATCGTTCTGGGCGCAACTCGGGCAGGCTCGGCTGACGGCGCTTCTGTGCCTGTAAAGTTTATCCCGAACAGGCAGAGCCCCTCAGTAAGAACTGCCAGGCAAAGGATTTCTGGAAGTTATGGAAGTTATCCATAGGTCCAGGCCGGATAGTCTTGGTGTGTACACTGAGCTTCATATATTTGACCCCAGTGTCACTTCGATGACACGCACTACTCAATAATAATAGTTTTGAAGAGGGACCTAACGATCAAATCGACCCCAGTGTTTCATCGACTCCAAAAGGATGAAAAGCAAAGACAACCTAAGAGGAATTTGAACACAGAACGGAGCGGCAGGCGAATATATCGCTAAGCATTTCATCCAGCGTAATAGCGATTCTGACAGCTTGCCGCCTTACAACTACTACAGCTACTACTACTACTACTACTACTACTACTACTACTACTACTACTACTACTACTACTACTACTAATAATAATAATAATAATAATAATAATGATAATAATAATAACAATAATAATAATAATAATAATAACAATAATAATAATAATAATAATAATAATGATAATAATAATAATAATAATAAATGCCCTGATGCAGTACCAGGCAGTGGCTCTCATGGCTTCTGATCTTAACTGATTGGAAGTGTTATCATGTACATTGTTTTGTCTTGGTATAAAAGATGGGCTACAGCAAATATTCTGCTCAATACCACAGATTTGCTTGTCAGTTGTTTGGCCTTAACCAGTTGAGCATGTCCCTTAGTGGCTGACGATATGTGCATCTCTGATCACGAGCAGAAGTAGTGGGGGAGCATCATAGCCATGTGTTGAGAGGGATTCTTTGGGGTTTGAATAATTCACCTCTGGAAACATAGTTGTTTCGTTCAACATCCTAAAGCAACCCTTATTCAGGGACCTTTTGAGCAGGATGGGCTACTCAACCTGAAGAAAATTCTAACTGGGCTCCACCTGCAAGGTCATGTGCTGTTTATCTTGATATGAGATCACCATGTCGCGCACATATGGTTGTGATGCATGTGCCTGGTGTACCTTTATCAGACGGGTAGTCATGATGGGTATATTGGGCTTCGTATATTTTACCCCAGTGTCACTTTGATGGCATGAACTGCTCTCTCACTCAATAATAATAATAATAATAATAATAATAATAAATTACCAAAAACATGTAATGAAAAGAAATATAACAAGTAACTGCAGAATATGTGGAGATGGACAAGAAACAATAAATCATATTATCTCTGGCTGCCCAGTCCTGGCTAAGAAGGAATATATTCACAGACATGACAGAGTTGGAACCTACATACACTGGAAGCTATGCCAACATTATGGAATAACAACAGAAAAAAGATAGTATAGGCACACACCAGAAAAGGTCACAGAAAACGAGAAAGCAACCATACTCTGGGATATGCCGATACACACAGATAGAGAAATTAAGGCCAACAGACCAGATATAGTTGTCAGAGATCATGAAGAAAAAAAATGCTTTCTAATTGATGTATCAATACCGGCAGATGACAACGTGTCTCTAAAAGAAATGGAGAAACTCTCAAAATACAAAGACCTGGAAATAGAGGTAACCAGAATGTGGAATCTGAAAACAGAAACAATTCCTATCATAGTAGGTGCATTAGGCATGATAAAAAAATATTCAGACAAATACATAACAAAAACACCAGGACTTACAAACACATATAACATACAGAAAATTGCACTACTAGGCACTGCACACATCCTACACAGAACACTTTCCATACAATAACCATCAGAGCAACACAACAAATCACAGCACATACCTAAGGCACACAGAGCTGTGCTCGGTAGTGAAGTGAAAGCACGCTATAAAAATAAAACTACTGAATAATAATAATAATAATAATAATAATAATAATAATAATAATAATAATAATAATAAAAAAAAAATAATAATGGCGATAGGCGCAGGAGTGGCATAGGCGCAGGAGTGGTATAGGCGCAGGAGTGGCTGTGTGGTAAGTAGCTTGTTTACCAACCACATGGTTCCGGGTTCAGTCCCACTGCGTGGCATCTTCGGCGAGTGTCTTCTGCTATAGCCCCGGGCCGACCTAGCATCATAGCCATGTGTTGAGAGGTATTCTTTGGGGTTTGAATGATTCACCTCTGGAAACATGGGTGTTTCCTTAAACAACCCTTAATCAGGGACCTTTTGAGTGGGATGGGTTACCCAACCAGAAGAAAATTCTAACTGGGCCCTACCCGCAAGGTCATGCGCTGTTTATCTTGTTATGAGATCACCATGTCGCGCACATATGGTTGTGATGCATGTGCCTGGTGTACCCTTATCAGACGGGTAGTCATGATGGGTATACTGGGCTTCGTATATTTGTACCCCAGTGTCACTTTGATGGCATGCACTGCTCCCTCACTCAATAATAATAATAATAATGGTAATAATAATGTATTAGTAGGGTTTTAGCACCTGTAGAGTACAAATGAAGACATGACAGAGTTGGCCAATATCTACATTGGATAATGAGTCGTCATTATAAAATCAAAACTGCTGACAAATGGTACAAGCACCACTCTGAGGCAGTAACTCAGGGAGAAAACGTAACTATTCTTTGGGACTTCCCAGTATGCACAGGCAGGGCTATCAAAATAAATAAACCAGATATTGTTGTGAAAGATCAAAACGATAAAGTCTTTTTTTTATTTTTTATTGACATGAGCATAGCTTGAGACAATGATATCTTCGCAAAAGAATTTGATAAGCTCAGAAAATATAAAGATTTGCTAATCGAAATCGAAAATATGTGGCATCTCAAGACGGTTAAAATACCAATGATCGTGGGAGCAATTGGAATCATCAAAAAAGGAACTGAAAATTATTTAAGAATGATCCCTGGCTTACCATCCATGCAGGAAAGTGCAAAAGATTGTCTTAATTGATACGTCATACGCATTGAGAAGAGCATTGCCACTGTGAATTTTCTTTGCGTTTTCCACCTTTAGTTTGTTACTTCATTATTTTCATCTTTTCTTTTTCTCCCTGTCTTCCCCCTTTATCTCTGTCACATGACTTTGTAAATGAACAGTCTGATGCATTTATTTTAATGGCCGACCCTACAAATGAATACAGTAAGTTTCTCTGCCCTAGGTGTCAGGAAGACACTCGGCAAGAAATGTAAGCAGAAATGAAAGAAAGTGCTAATAATAATAATAATAATAATAATAATAATAATAATAATAATAATAATAATAAAAATAAAATGCCCTGATGCAGTACCAGGCAGTGGCTCTCATGGCTTCTGATCTTAACTGATTGGAAGTGTTATCATGCACATTGTTTTGTCTTGGTATAAAAGATGGGCTACAGCAAATATTCTGCTCAATACCACAGATTTGCTTGTCAGTTGTTTGACCTTAACCAGTTGAGCATGTCCCTTAATGGCTGACGATATGTGCATCTCTGATCACGAGCAGAAGTAGTGGGGGAGCATCATAGCCATGTGTTGAGAGGGATTCTTTGGGGTTTGAATAGTTCACCTCTGGAAACATGGGTGGTTCTTTCAACATCCTTAAACAACCCTTATTCAGGGACCGTTTGAGCGGGATGGGTAACTCAACCTGAAGAAAACTCTAACTGGGCCCCACCTGCAAGGTCATGTGCTGTTTATCTTGATATGAGATCACCATGTCGCGCACATATGGTTGTGATGCATGTGCCTGGTGTACCTTTATCAGACGGGTAGTCATGATGGGTATATTGGGCTTCGTATATTTTACCCCAGTGTCACTTTGATGGCATGAACTGCTCTCTCACTCAATAATAATAATAATAATAATAATAAATACCCTGATGCAGTACTAGATAGTGTCTCTCATTGCTTCTTATTGGAGTGTTATCATGTACATTGATTTGTCTTGGGATAAAAGATGGGCTACAGATTTGCTTGTCAGTTGCTTGACCTTAACTAGTTGAGCATGCCCCTCAGTGGGTGACGATATATGCATCTCTGATCACAAGCAGAAATAGTGGGGGAGCCTCATAGCTCTGTATTGAAAGAAATTCTTTGGGGTTTAGATAATTCACATTTGGAAACATGGGTGTTTTGTTCATCATCCTCAAACAACAATGATTTAGGGAATAAAATAAGCAAATGAAATAAGAGAATCCGACCAAAGCCAGACATACAAATACTTAGGAATCAATGAGCTAGATACGATACAACACTCACAAATGAAAGAGAAGATAATAAAAGAATACTATAGACGAGTTAGATTAATACTGAAAACAGAGCTCAATGTGAAATTCAAGATAATAGGTATTGACACTCTAGCCGTCTAAGTTATAAGTTACAGCTACAATATTCTTAACTGGACTCTAAATGAACTAATCAAAATAGACAGGAAAATAAGAAAACTAATGACAAGATTCAGAATGCACCATCCAAACTCTGACATTGAAAGGTTATATATACAACATATAGAAGGTGGTAGACGCTTTATACAGCTAGGAAAATATTACAAAATGACCACCGTAGTATTACAGAAAAACCTACTTCAGAAGCAAGGAAAACTGATAAAAATAGCCGCAAAAGACAAGAAAAACAAGCAAAACTGTTTTCTGTCTTTCAGAAGCTGGAAAAATGCAAAACAGAAATCATAGAGGCAAACAACTATGAAGAAGAAGAAGAAGAAGAAGAAGAAGAAGAAGAAGAAGAAGAAGAAGAAGAAGAAGAAGAAGAAGAAGAAGAAGAAGAAGAAGAAGAAGAAGAAGAAGAAGAAGAAGAAGAAGAAGAAGAAGAAGAAGAAAAGAAGAAGAAGAAGAAGAAGAAGAAGAAGAAGAAGAAACAACAAAGGTTGTAAAACGGCTGGAATCCAAACAAAAGCTGGAACTGCACCGGATCATGATAAAACGATGACAAAATATCCCCTTCATGGCAAATATTCTGTTACACTAAACAGAAAAGAAATACACAAACCAAAATCTCACCGATGAATGAGAAGCTCAGGTCTCAAAGCAAGGCTTTTTAATTGCAGTACAAGATGAAAGTCTTTCCCACCACAAATCAACAAAAACTCATAATAAAGAGAAATACAAGTAACTGCAGAATATGTGGTGGCGGAGAAGAAACAGTAAATCATATTGTTTCTAGCTTTCCAGATCTGGTTAAGAAGGAATATATTCATAAATATAACAAAGTTGGAACTTATATACTCTGGAAGCTATGACAACATTATGGAATATTAACTGAAAAAAATGGTATAGGTACACCCCAGAAAAGGTCACAGCAAATGATAAAGCAACCATACTCTTGAATATGCCAATACACACATATAAATAAAGGCTAATAGACCGGATATAGTTGTTAGAAATCCCCAAGAAAAAAATTGATTTATCAATACCAGCAGATGACAACGTTTCTCTGAAAGAAGCGGAGAAACTTTCAAAATACAAAGATTTGGAAATAGAAGTAACTCATATGTAGGGCCTAAAAACAGAAACAATTCATATTATTGTTAGCGCATTAGGTAGAATTTATGTGCGACTCTAAGAAGGCTAAACAATGGAAACTATATCAAGAATCGAGTAAAGTCAATAATGTATTGAGAGACATTAAAACAAAGAACATCACACAAACAAATAATTTCCTCAAGGCTGCAAGTAGGATTGTGGCAGAAAGGCTGTGATCGAGAACTACTGAGAAGAGAACATCGACGGATAGATGAGGAAATAAACAACTTTGGTGGAAAAGGAGTATTTCAGAACAGAGTAGTCTCAATACTTATCAGGAGAAGAAAAGAATTTAAGAATGATCGCAAATTTGAAAAAGTGACAAAGGAATGCTACTGTGCTGCACACGTATTTTTGGGATTGAGTACCACATGCTCATCATAGTTTGGTTAAGACCGAATTGTGCTTTTGTTAGCAAGTTGTGCCTCCGCTACTCAGACCCATCGAATGTCATTAGTTCCTTCGTTTCTTTGAGCACGCGCCTTTGCTGTGACAACGTAAGCTGCTTGTCTTGCATTGAAGAATTGATCAAAGATCATCTCACCGTGACCACATCGGTTGCAATACTGTTTCTAAATAGTTTTTCTAAGTTTCTAAATAGGTCCTAGTCTTTTCCTATTGCTGTAGCCTTACTAAACCTTATGAAATTTATTCGACTGCTCTTTCCAAGGTGAAATACGATTTATTGTTGAAGATTGTTGTAAAAAGAGAGATGTTTCGTCCTTCTGGTTAGGGAATGCTTCCAGTTTAAAATTTTTCTACATTCTCTACTTTATGATCTCCAATAAAACACCCTCTGAGTATTTCTGGTGGAACATCGACCACAGTACTTCAGTGGTACTATACTTTATCAAGCTTAAAATGATGAAAGTCAAACTTGATGTCGTCAGAATTTGAACATAGAATGTAAAATGCTCAATTATGTGTAACGAAGCATTTATTTCAATACTAATTATTCTACCAGCTTACCACCGTAATAATAATAGCAGTTTTTAATTTAGGCACATGACCAGGAATTATGAGTTGGGAGGGCCCCTTGACGATTCTATCTTGATTAGTACGAGTGTGATTTCTACTATTGTTACTTTGTGAGCATAATGTTAGGTACCAAGTTATAACACTTTAATACAACAATCAAAGAATCGATTAACAATGTGACGCTGAAGCACGGGTAGAAACCTCTTGATTAACTCGGATATGAATGAGAAGTTATATCATCCTAACATTATTCTTTGGTTGCAAATGTATACTAAGAATAAGGCTATTACGCACAGGGCTTCTCCCCAATCTCACCCAGCTTTTAGTGAAATCGATGGTGAGAGTGATCGCCTTGTCTTCTTTTATTTCTCTGCCAAGTGAAAACTAAAGCAACTGACGTAGCACAAGGCGTTCTTCGTATACGGATGTACGGGGTGACAGTTGAGATTGGAGATACCTTATTGCGTAAATTCATCTCAAGTTTTCTTTTGCCGCATCTAATATATTATAAAAGAGGATACTTTAGTTAGAAAACGGGTGGCATCTAGAGTCACGATCGTTGTGATAGTATTGTTGGATATGGTCGCGATTGTTGCTTTTGTTCCTTCTGAATGATTTCTTCTTACCTGACATGTGTGAAGGAAACGGACCAACTTCGTTGTAGCTACTTCGCTGTAGCAAGGGGTATTGATTACAGGACTGGTGTAAAGATAGAGAGCAGATATGGCACACTTCAATTAGCTAGAGAGAAGGTATATAGTAGTATTATGTATATGAGTGTTATAATTTTGGTTAGATGTGTGATTCTCAGTTGAGTTCCATAGCTCCTGTGAGGCACATGGCTGAAGGTACACTCATGTTTTAGTAAGATTCTCTCGGGCAGAGAATAACAGTGGTATTACCGCTTTTGTTTTATTTGTGTGGGTAGAGTGTGAAGCAATAGTTTGGTTTTAGATTTCCTGCGTTTATGGCTTTGCAGTCATTTGCCGTAGAGCCGGTAGGTTGCGTGTTATGAAGGATGTCCTGGATTGGAGTATTGGTGGCTGCAATACTTCAATTCAATGGGGTTGGGATATTAGCAAACTTATTGTTCGGTTAAAATAACAAATTGTTCACTTACGTTACGTTCTATTGTTCATTTTCTCCCTAAGCCTTCTTTTTTTTTCCAAATTTTTATTCTAACTTCATCAGAAAATATTATTATTGACATTGGTGGGTTAGTAAAACAAAGGGAGTAGGATACTGACTGAACATTTAATATTATTTAATTGTTTAGCATTCTAAGTTAAATTTCAGGTTTGATATACTTTGCTTTATATTCCTTCAGAGTTGATAAATATATCCGAACTTCTAGGTGCCAAACACAGACAAAAAATAAATATATGAATAAAGCAAAACGAAAAACAAGTCAAATACGTAAACATTAAAATTTGAAAATTATAATAATTATTAGATCTTTTAAGGATTTCGTATCAGTTTCAAATTCTGCAGTCCTATGTTCGCCATTTTAATAACCAAAGAACACTTTTTAATCTTTAATGAGTATCTCGGTTTCAATACTATTAGTAAAACGACTACATTTGTTTAAGCAATTTATAGGATTTATTATTAGCAACCTCCTTTTTGTATTTTAATTATTTATAATTTCGATTTGAAATATGAAAATTTGTTGGAGATTGTCCATAATAAAAGCATGCAATATAAATCTTTGCTGCAAATATGTCTGCATGTTTGTGTCTCTAATTTTGTGCGAGATTGCGTTTATCTGTGTTTTTATGCATCTGTATATGTATGCATGTAATTCATTGGTGTATTGTATTTCTATGCAGCAAAATGTTTTAAATTGCTCTTCTGATTAAGAAACATCATGGCTATAAGCTAAATATTCTTC